>NW_025952143.1:0-1000 GCF_023119035.1 Salvia hispanica
ATAGTATATACAAACATAGGAATCATCAGTACCACAGAAGGTCAAGTTAAATACAAATACCTTACTTACATTTTTCATTAGATGATTGGAACATTAGGGAGATTTCATCATATAGCTCTTGTCTAATTACCGACTAACCGTAGACAAAAAGTTAACAAAAAGATTTGATATAAATTTTTGTGTGCACATAGCATGTGATAGTTACTACATGGCCTAATTAACTAGCAAACTTCCGAAATTATTTTTATGTTGCTACAGCCATCTTAAGGAGATAGTTTCTGGCTTCGTGGATAGAGGTTGCACAACGCAGGCATCTCCAGCCCGAACACGTACATTGATGCGTGTCCCATCCAATGCTCCGATGCATCCCTTTGGTTTTCAATTCAAGTCAAGTTCAAGCCAATAAACAAACGACATATTTTGGCTTGTCTATAATGCATTTGAAAATAATCATTACAAAATTATAATCTTAATATCATCTTGTAAATATTATCAAAAACTATTGTTCGCCTCATCTACAATGCATGTCAATATCGTTAGCTACAATGTATTTCAACAAAATCTTTTGTACATAATTGGCATACCTCGAAACACTTCCATCTTTGGTCATTGCAATCCTCCTTGACTGCCTCAAGTTTCACCAGCATATCATAGAGTTTCAAGCACCTTGCAAACAACATACAAATATCAGACACGGTTTGTTAAAAACGCATAAAATTGAACCTAATCACCCTAGTCTTCTTGTGGTGGGACAATATTCCCATGAACATCGCTACCTGCTCTTCGACAGCAACAAACTTTTGATCAATAAGGCCCCTAACATCTCAGAGCAGGCGACATAATCTCCCAAAGTAGTTTCTATTCATCCTTAAGTTATCAATGCAAGATCTGATCCTAACCAGTCTGTTGATATGACGGACAGGCTCAGGCATTCTCACAATAAGCGTGTCAGCATATTTATTCTTCTTGAACGTTGTTTCCTTTTATGCTACTTAATATC
>NW_025952144.1:0-1071 GCF_023119035.1 Salvia hispanica
AAATGAGAAAACAATTATTGGTATAATGCTTTTACCACTAGACTACTTCCATATTTTGGGGTTATAGTGGTTCCCCTTGTTCTTAATTGAATCCTCTAGTGTTCTATGCGTAATATACATAGGTATCGTTCAATTGTCATGACTCAATATGATTAATTATCCATCTATGATTAAATTATAAATCATTTTAATTGGGAGAGAATGTGCATGATTTAATCTCATGAACTAAACATAGAGTATATATATATATAGAGAGAAGTGATCAATGTTTAACTAATTTTAAGTCCATAACTAGAGAATAAATCCCAGCCACACATTTTAATACATCAAATTAATCATATGGCTTAAGTTATCCTATTGCTTAAATATAGCCCAAGGGCATTTTTGTAATTCAATATTACTAAATCAAACTTATGATTTCTTCACCATCACCATATTTTCATGATTTTCTTAGCTCTTCGCAATTCACGATTTCTTCCAAAATTCACGATTCCTGATCGTTAATCCTCTGGATTTGTTCATCATGATTCGATTCCAGATTTCAGATTCATCACGATTCCAGATTTGTTCATCTCGTTCGTGATTTCCAGATTTCTAATCGTTCGTCAAGCATGATTTCCATATTCGATTCCTGATCGATCGTCCTTCGTCAATTCACATGATTCGATTCCATATTTCAGATTCATCACGATTCCATATTTGTTCATCTCGTTCGTGATTTCCAGATTTCTAATCGTTCGTCAATCATGATTTCCAGATTCGATTCCTGATCGATCGTCCTTCGTCGTGAATTCACATGATTCAATTCCAGATTTCAGATTCATCACAATTCCAGATTTGTTCATCCTATTCGCGATTTTCCGATTTCTAATCGATCGTCAACCATGATTTCCAGATTCGGTTCCTGATCGATCGTCCTTCATCGTGAATCCTTCAAGGTACTGCAAAAAGATGAAAGACAAAACAAAACAGAGGCAGTGAGAATCTGGCAGAAATAGTTCACTTTGTAGAATGTTTAGTTCACTTTTGAATGATTTTTAATATCTGAGTGAAGAATATTGGTTATAGTGT
>NW_025952145.1:0-1000 GCF_023119035.1 Salvia hispanica
AAAGTGATGGTCCCTTCCCTTCCATACATCATCGCGTCGCGGAGATGATCATAGGATTTAGGTAGAGCGTTGAGGAGGAGTATCGCCTTATCCTCATCGCCGATCGTCACGTCGATGTTCTCAAGATCATCAATCGCTTTATTAAAATCCTCCAGTTGTTCCATTACGCCTTTATCATCCAAGAATCTGTACGAGTATAGCCTTTGTTTCATGCACAATCGATTTGCCAAAGACTTCGTCAGGTAGAGGTTTTCCAATTTGGTTAAAATCCCGGCCGCTGTAGTTTCTTTCGCGACCTCTCGCAACACCTTATTACCAAGGCACAGAACCACTACGCTGTGAGCTTTCGCCATAATTTCTGCTCGCTTCGCGAGCGCTTTCTCATCAGGCTCTGCTCCGGCCGTTCCAGCCGCCGGTGCTGTACCGTCCCCCACCTTCTCTCCTTCAAGCGCCGCCGATAGCCCTTGTTGGATGAACATCGCGCGCATCTTCATCCGCCACAGACCGAAGTCGTTTTTCCCGGTGAACTTTTCCGCTTCAAATCTTGAAGCCATCCTCTTCCTCGCGAATTCGATTCCAGACAAACACAATCTCAAATGCCTGTTGTTCCCACAGACGGCGCCAAATTTGTTAGCTTTTGAGATTGAAATCAGGTGATTCAGATGATTCAGAGAGGAAGAATGAGAGAATTTGATTGATTGAGTAATTTGGGGATTTTTCGGAGTTTACAACTTGAATGAAGAATTACAGATGTTTCTTCTATACAAACTAAGTAAATGAAAAGTCAAGATAAAAGATCAGCAGCTGACTGATCCAATGGTCCAGATTCATCCATCTTGATCAATTCAGATCTGTGGCTAGGATTTAAACTCCCATTTAAAACCTTCCCTTTATTTTCTAAGTATTGAGATGATATGAGCATACAATCTACAGTCTCGCTCAAGTTAACGACGGTGGAAGAAGATGCTTCTCTAGCAATCTTCGCCATCATCTTCCGCAC
>NW_025952146.1:0-44846 GCF_023119035.1 Salvia hispanica
AATTATTGCAGGAAAAGCTCCAAGCCTTGGATGTGTATGCCCAGGCTGATGTGGAAGCAGCTGCATGGTGTGATCTGATCAGTAGCCGAGGGTTGACTGACGAAGAGATCGAAGAAGCAATTACGGAATTTTGTCAGAAGTCAGAACTAGCAGGATCCGTAGGGGCCGTGGTACCGGCCAGTATGGAGGAAAAATCAGATGCTGAACAAGAGCAAGAGGAGGATTCAAAGAAGAACCCTCTACCTACAGACACACTGCCCCCGCAAGTGGAGTTGAAAAAGTTGCCAGCGAACCTTAAGTATGCCTACCTAGGGGAGGAAGACTCATTCCCTGTAATCATCAATAGCGGGATGACTGAAGAGCAAGAGACAAGACTACTAACTGTGCTGGGCAAAAACAAGAAGGCTATTGGATGGAGCCTTACGGACCTGGTAGGTATAAGCCCGGACGTCTGCATGCACCACATTAGGTTGGAGGATGGAGCCAAGGCACATAGAGACTCTCAAAGAAAGGTGAACCCAAACATGCGGGAAGAGATACTGAAGGAAATCTTGAAGTTACTCTCACTGGGCATTATATACTCGGTACCAGATAGTGAATGGGTCAGCCCAATCCATATGGTCCCCAAGAAATCAGGGATCCAGGTGGTCAAGAATGAGAGGAATGAGCTAGTACCCACCAGACTAGTTACTGGCTGGCGAATGTGTATAGATTACCGAAAGTTGAACACTGCAACCAGGAAGGACCATTTTCCCCTGCCATTCATCGATCAAATGCTGGAGCGACTGGCTGGGAGGAAGTACTTCTGCTTTTTGGATGGGTACAATGGTTACTTTCAAATCTACGTGAACCCGGAGGACCAGGATAAGACAACATTCACATGCCCGTTTGGAACCTATGCGTATAGGCGTATGCCATTTGGCCTATGCAACGCCCCCGGTACTTTTCAACGGTGCATGATGAGCATATTCTCGGATTTGATTGAAGATTGTATAGAGATCTTCATGGATGATTTCACTGTCTATGGAGACTCTTTCGACTCGTGCTTGCAACATTTGGATGTGGTACTAGAAAGGTGCCAAGCAAAGAATTTGGTTTTAAATTTTGAGAAATGCCACTTTATGGTTACAGAAGGAATTGTCTTAGGACACGTGGTGTCAGAAAAGGGGATCCAGGTGGATCAAGCTAAAGTGGATGTCATATCCAAACTACCCTTCCCTACTGATCAGAAAGGAATAAGAGGTTTTCTTGGCCATGCTGGATTTTATCGGAGATTTATCAAGGATTTCGCCAAGATTGCCCAACCCCTTACCAGACTTCTCCAGAACGAGGTGGAGTTCGTTTTCGACGAGCATTGCAAGGCTGCTTTCAACCTCCTTAAGGAAAAGTTGATTTCTGCACCGATTATTCAGGCTCCTAACTGGGATCACCCTTTCGAGGTGATGTGCGATGCTAGTGACTATGCAGTGGGGGCCGTACTGGGTCAGAAGATCGATGGGAAAAGTTACGTGATATTCTATGCATCTAAGACCTTGAATCAAGCCCAACGAAATTATGACACCACCGAGAAGGAGATGTTGGCGGTTGTCTATTCATTCGAGAAGTTCAGGCAGTACCTACTGGGATCCAGAGTCATCGTCTATACTGATCATGCGGCGATTAAGTATCTCATTGCGAAGAAGGAGTCAAAGCCCCGACTGATCAGATGGGTGCTGCTTTTACAAGAATTCGACTGGGAGGTAGAAGACAAAAAGGGAGTTGAAAACAAGGTAGCGGACCACTTGAGCAGAATAATACAAGAAGGGAGATGTGAGAGATCGATTCCCAGAAGAGCATTTATGTGAAGTGATTTTCTCCGCAAGGAAGATCGATTGGGAAGAAGTGATGAGACTTACTGGTCAGGATGCAACAACCAAGGGCAAGGAGAAAGTAGGACAGGAACCCTGGTATGCGGACTTAGCAAACTACCTAGTGACGGGGGAGCTACCAATGGTGCCAAACGTGACAAAGGCTCAGAGGATGAAGATCAAGAGCGAAGCAAAGTATTATTTCTGGGACGACCCATACTTGTGGAAGGCAGGAACAGACCAGGTCATTAGGAGATATGTTCCTGACTGGGAGCAACGGGATGTACTAACGCACTGCCACTCCTTGGCATGTGGAGGACATTTCGGGCCAAGAAAGACTGCCAGGAAAGTGCTAGATAGCGGATTCTACTGGCCAACCCTGAATAGAGATGCATACGAGTTCTGCAAAGGCTGTGACCGTTGTCAACTGACCGGTGGGATCTCAGCGAGGGATGAAATGCCGCAAGTTCCAGTAATAGTTTGTGAGGTGTTCGATATCTGGGGTATGGACTTCATGGGTCCTTTACCCTCATCTTATGGGAACTCCTACATCCTGGTGGCAGTTGAATACGTATCAAAGTGGATAGAAGCCAAAGCCACAAGCACTTGTGAATCTAAAGAAGTCACCAAGTTCCTCAAGAGTCATATATTCAGCCGATTTGGGATACCAAGGGAAATCATCTCCGATCAAGGCACTCACTTCTGCAACCGAACGGTCGAAGCATTGATGAAGAAGTACGGAGTTCATCACCGCCTATCCAGTCCTTACCACCCTCAAGCCAACGGGAAAGCAGAGATCTCAAACAGGGAAATAAAGAGCATTTTAGAGAAGACAATCAACCCCTCCAGAAAAGATTGGAGCACAAGGTTGGAAGATGCTCTGTGGGCATATCGCACAGCTTACAAAACTCCTATCGGGATGTCCCCCTATCGCATCGTCTTTGGGAAGATGTGTCACCTGCCAGTGGGAATTGAACACCGAGCATCCTGGGCAGTTCAACAGGTTAATGTAGAAGCTAAGGCCTGTGAAGAGGAAAGGAAGCTACAACTACAAGAGCTGGAAGAGCTCAGATTGGAGTCATTCGACTCAGCTATGTGGTACAAGGAGAAAACAAAGATGTGGCACGACAAAAATCTGAGAACCAAGGATCTCCAAGTTGGTCAAAAAGTACTACTCTTCCAGTCAAGATTGAAGCTAATGCCTGGGAAGCTCAAGTCCAAATGGGCAGGACCTTACATTATCACTGCACTACGTGCTAATGGAGCGGTCGAGATTTCAGGGAGTATCCCTAACTCTGAACCTTTTGTCGTTAATGGACATAGATTGAAAATATATAGGGAAAATGAAGAGGTGTGTGTAGTGGATGAAATTCCACTACACTTTAATAGCGTCTAAATGACCAGTAGGAAAGGGATTTGGAGTTCCACCTGGTCGACGTCATATGATTTATACTTACTGACCGGGTAAGACTTCAAATACCCTTAGTAATGATGTAAATATTGTAGATTTTTCGGATCTTAAATATTAATTTGGAGTTCGTACTGACCACGAGGATACCACTTGGGTGAAACTCTGAATTAATACTTTTTTTTTAGGGTATGTGTTGAATGAACGGGCTTAAAACTCAACTGTTTCAAACTGACGGTGAGGGGAATTGATGGAAATAAAGCATGCTAAACAATGGAAACCACCCCTCCCAGTAGATCCTAGTCAGTACAGATGATGCGAGTATGAGAGAAAAGCCCAAACTTAAGGCCAGATACGAAAGACCTCTTAAATGGCGAGTTAGAAGCCTAAAATTGGAACTACTTTCCGCTAAATATATAAAAAAGAAGAGTGGCTGCCACATGATGTCTAGCGTGAAGTGACCGCGTGTAGCAAAATCCTAAGGGCAATAGGAAACCCCCCTGAAAAAAAAAGTCCCTTCCATTAGAACCCTTTTTCTAGCCCCTCTCCTTTAAACCCGATATAACCCACTAGCCACTAGGACTGTGTGTATGAAAGGCATAAGGCACAGAGCTACTGATCAAGAACAAGGGCAGAAAAACCAGCTGGAGAAAAAAAATATGAAGAAAACTGACCAGGAGGAAATACTTGGTCACAAAGAAAAGAAGGAAAAAGGGTGGCAAAGCCACGAAAAAGAAAAAAAAAGAAGAAAAAAAATGGAGAAAATGGCCTGGAAAAAGTATTCGGACCACAAAAAAAAGAGAAGAAGGAATAAGGGTGGCAAAGCCACAAAGGATGTCTACTGACCAGTTGGAGGCCAAATCGTGAAAAACATCAAGCCAAGCAAGAAGAGATGCCAAGCGCCCGAATACACACAGCTCCTCCGCATCAGAATAAAGTAGTGTCGTTCTGAACCTTAGAGCCTTAGGAACATCCACCCCAAACGTTACAAGCCCATGGCCCCGTTACAAGCCAATAAAGACCCTTAGGAGCTACGCGTGAGATCTAAGTCTGACGCATCCGTGGTTCAGCATATTGAGAGAACAGTCCTAACATCCCTGGTGAGGAATGAGTGATTGAGCGAATCTAGTGTTTAGCTGAGGGTTTAGGCAATCTTGACGAGCGGATATACTGGCTAGGAAGGAAACGGGGGGCGGCGGATGTTCGAGGCTGCTTACAGCCGGATTGAACTCAAACTTGAAGGGAAGAATGGTTGAAAATATAGCCTATTCAATGTGTTTTAATGTGTTTTCGTTTATGTGTAATTTTTCTTTTAGTGTTTTTTCTATTTGCGTCAAGGTTTTTAGAGTGTTGCGTCTTTTGTTCTTTTTAGTTTAGGTCGGTCAGGGGAGGTAACCAGGCTTGCGAACTCAACTCATTATTTTTATTTGGCTTGTTTCTTCATACTTGAGGACAAGTATGTGTTTAAGTGTGAGCAGTTTGATGAGTCTCCTTCTAAGCCTTGGTTACTGGTCAGTATAACGTGCTTTATTAAATAATATTTGCAAAATAGTTGCTAAAGTGTGCAGGTTGAGGTACTAAATCAGGAGGAAAGGATCAGAAGGAATTGGCGTGAAAAAGCAGCAAATGGTGTGCAACTGGCCAGTATGAGCAAAAAAAGTACAAACCGGCAATTAAGGGGCAGAAAAGGTGCAAACTAGCCAGGATAGATGCTACAGAACTGGACACAAGAGGGAATGACTTGCTTGGAACAATCAACTACAAAAGAGGGGCAAAATTATCATTTCACATGAAGAGACAGCCCTAGAAATTAGGGCAAGCCACCCTATAAATAGGAGTTGAACATAAGGAGGAATCACTTTTGACTAATCATTTTATCACTTTTACCATCACTTTGAGAACACTTTGTGGGAGAATAGCTCCATTAGCTCTAAGTTCCACTCTCTAAATCCAGCAGCCTGCCATGAAGATTCCGGCCACCAGCCGGCGGGGAGTCATCATGCCTGAATCATTCCAGCCGCCGTAGTCCAGTTCCAGTTTCAGAAGAAGCCATCAGCCATTTACATGCTTTCTTTTAATGCTTTCTTAGTTTAAGAACTTGTTTTACTTGCATTTGTCTCGGATTTCAGTAGTTAATCTGTTTGAAGCATCTTTTGGTTTGAACGTTTGAATGAAGTTATGTTTTTATGGTTTTATTTGAGTTTTAGCTTTATTATTGCTTTAAATCTCTCTAGTTAGCTAGATCTGATAGTTTTATGTTGATTTCTGTTGTTTAAGTGCTTGAATCTGCCTAGCTTTGTTAGATCTAGTTTTTCCTTAATGTTTACAAGTTTCTAAAAAATGCATGGAATTCGTTTCTGCTTGTTTCTGTCACCCTGTCCTGTTGACCAGTATGCGTAAATTTCAGTTTTTCTTGCTTTCGTTCTTAATTTCAAGTTAAATATTGCATTTACGAATTTTTGAGCTTGAGCATTCATCAATGGAGTTTGTTAGATCTGGTTAGTTTAGCTTGGTGAAGAAGAAAATATCACAATCAAAGATATGTTGCTTTTGTTACTTTTTGCTTTTGTACTTGCACTTTTTTCAGCTTTTCTGCAAACCCAGCAGCCAGTCTGCCAGCATGTCCTTTGATTCCCTTTACCTTTTGTCTAGCCATTTTTAGTAAGTTTCGTCTAGTAGCTTCTCATATGCATAACTAGGTGTCCAACTTTCACATTCACGTACACATCCAACAGCATTAAGCATTTAGTTACTTACTGGTCAGTATAGGTAGAGTCTCATTTTAATTTTACGCTTAGGTAGAACTCAACCCTAAAAGCGTGGTAGCTAACCAACCCTTCCAAAATGTCTTTGCAATTTCACTTCGCCTACATCCATCTTTGTGGGATCGACCCTTACTCCACTATACTAGCCAGTAGAAGTGGGTTGAGGTATTTTTGTTGACAAGAGGTTTTAGGCACAGACCCAACGACACAGCTAGGTCTAGGCACCCTCCTGGCCAGTTGACACGCACACACTCAGAGTCGCCGCCCTAATATAAAACCTCGTCTTGTCAAATGGCGCCGTTGCCGGGGATGGATGGCGTATCATGTGCTTTTGTTAAGAATTTTGGTGTAAATATTGTAAATAAACTTTCTTTTATTTTTTGTGTTCCACAGTTTAAAGACACTGATGTGGATCCATGTATTTTGTGATCCATTTCCCAAGAATTTACCCAATTTGTAGGTGATTGATCTAATATTTTTGTGAAGTAGATTTTCTATTGTATCAATAGTGGCAACCCAACAAGAAATAGGAAACTAAGATAAACAAAGAAGGAAATAGCATTGGATATGGTGGAAATTGAGATACATAGTCATTGATGAGGCAAGCTAAGACACTTACAACATACTAACATGCATCCATGGCTAGATCTTCAAGGAAACCACAAACCTTGAAGCATACCTCTACTTGATCCATACTTCACTAGAATTGATGAACCAAGCAACCTAAATCTAGGAATTGGATAGGAAACCCTCTTCAAGAGGAACAAATCTCTCAAGCATATAATTCAGCAAAAACCTAAAGAAAAGAAATGACATCAAGAGGTATTTATACTATGGGTCCAAAAATAGAAGGTTGGCCCACAAAATCTAAAAATTCGGCATAATCGCCCGGTCGGGCGTTTTTCACATGCCAAAATGCCCGGCCCGGGCGTTTTCCCTATCCCCGGGCGATTTTCACAAGCGAAACGCCCGGTCGGGCGTTTTTCCCGAAGCTCCCGGCCTTCTCTGCGCGACTTCCGTAAAACCGCCATAACTCCCTCATTCGGACTCCGATTGGGATGTGCAAGATACCCACGCGAAGCTGTTTCCAAGATGAAGATAATGGTGGTAGTTTCATAGCTTTCGGATGTCATCTCAATAGGAAGATTTCCAGTTGAATCCAACTGGTCGGCCCTCGTTCTTCAGCACGATCCTCAACTTTGGCTCATCCGTCCTCCTAGGCTCCTCCCGCTTGGACTTTTGAATGAAAGTTGCGAGTCCATCCCGAAGCCGCCTCGTCATGGCTCTCGTCATGGGTCCAACACGTGAGGTCGTATCAGACACCGAGTCCAACTTGCTAAGGGAAGAATGGGTAGATCCAGTCACCACTCATTCAGGATTAACCACTGCCTTGCCTGTTGACTTGGATGCGAGCAGTAAGGAAGATTGCAGCACAACCATCAAGAGTGAACCAGATTCATTATCCACATCTGAAGAGGAGAATGCTGCCAAGATGGCTGAGGGTCCGGACCTCGCATTTGAGGCAGTAGAAAGTGAAAGTACAGTGAACCCAACGGAAAACCCAGAAGAAACAACCGCCAAGCCAGTGAAAAAGGCGAAAATCGAGAAAGTGATGGAAATGGAACCACAAGTCCATACTGCCCAGCCTTTGGCAGAAAAGTCAACCTTGACAAAACCCGAACCGGTAGAGAGGAAGTTGGTATTGAGGGATGAGCCGAAGGAGAAGCAGAGGCCGACGCGTGTATCGAAAAGATGCCTCGGGCATGGGATGGCAAAGAAGACAGGGGAAACCACTGCATCTAAGGCAATGGAGATTTCGAGCGATGAAGATCGGGAGGATCCTACAAAACCTGGGGAGAATCCCGACTGGACTACTACCTAGAATGAAAGCCACCCAATTACAGAATCAGAATCGCCTACCACTACTGGCCAGGAAGAAGGGACTCCTACAAAACCTGGGGAGAACCTATCTGAAGGGCCAAAAGAGGAGGTGGTCGTTGAAGCCCGGGAGAGCCAGTCTACTGCCCAGGAAGAGATACCAGCACCAGAAACCGACGTACATGAAAAGCAAGACAAAGAGGAAAGATACAACCAAGAAGAAAGAAAGAAGGAAGAAAAGGGGGCAACAAAGCAGAAGGAGACCAAGAATCCCAGGGTGGTCTTAACGGTCATTATCATCAGGAAGCTGGAACGATGGCCCAAAGTGATCAGGAGCAAGGACCCCTCTACCATCGTCTACGGCCCATGGAAAAGAGGAAAATCATGGGGACTTTCAAGAATCATAAGAAAAAGAGAATGACACCTCCGATGATGTACCATCTGAAATACCCAACACAGCAGCTACACAATGCACCACCCCGAGGAGGAGCCGAAGGAAGCAATGACACACCCCCACACTGACCAGTTAGTTTTTCTTTTAGATTTTCGTAATTTTTAGTTTCTTTTCTATGTGTGTCAGTTTTATGTTTATGTGTTAATATGTTTGTGATTGCATGCGTATACCCTTTTTCATAACACTTAGCCTATTTCATAGTCTAAGTGTGAGAAGGCTGGGGTTTACACCATATATGTGTTTAGGTTATTTAGAAATTTTCATTATGTTATGTGATTTTTTTTGGTAAGTATTATATATTCTCCCACTTAGCCTATTGCATAGTCTAAGTGTGGGAAGTTTTTGATATATAATATGTTTTTGCATGTTTTATTTCGTGTGAGCATGATTTATGTGCTTTAATGTTGTTCTCCCACTTAGCCTATTGCATAGTCTAAGTGTGAGAAGTTTTGTGGACATAGTATGTTTTGCATATCTTGTTTTTGTTCTACTTTGTCTATAGGCTCTCTATGTTAGTTACTCTTCTCCCACTTAGCCTATTGCATAGTCTAAGTGTGAGAAGTTTTCATATGTAGTATGTTTTCCATGTGTTATGTGTTTTTCTATGTTTTTCTATGTTTTCTATTTGAGGGCAAGAAAGGATGAAGTGGGAGGGGGGAACCTAATGGCCATTATAACTGTATATATGTGTTGTCGCGTGTTGAGTCAGTCCCTAGTAAGTCAGTTTAGGTTAAGTTTTTTTTTTTTTTTTAGGGTATGTGTTGAATGAACGGGCTTAAAACTCAACTGTTTCAAACTGACGGTGAGGGGAATTGATGGAAATAAAGCATGCTAAACAATGGAAACCACCCCTCCCAGTAGATCCTAGTCAGTACAGATGATGCGAGTATGAGAGAAAAGCCCAAACTTAAGGCCAGATACGAAAGACCTCTTAAATGGCGAGTTAGAAGCCTAAAATTGGAACTACTTTCCGCTAAATATATAAAAAAGAAGAGTGGCTGCCACATGATATCTAGCGTGAAGTGACCGCGTGTAGCAAAATCCTAGGGCAATAGGAAACCCCCCTGGAAAAAAAAAGTCCCTTCCATTAGAACCCTTTTTCTAGCCCCTCTCCTTTAAACCCGATATAACCCACTAGCCACTAGGACTGTGTGTATGAAAGGCATAAGGCACAGAGCTACTGATCAAGAACAAGGGCAGAAAAACCAGCTGGAGAAAAAAAAAATTGAAGAAAACTGACCAAGAGGAAATACTTGGTCACAAAGAAAAGAAGGAATAAGGGTGGCAAAGCCACGAAAAAGAAAAAACAAGAAGAAAAAAAATGGAGAAAATGGCCTAGAAAAAGTATTCGGACCACAAAAACAAGAGAAGAAGGAATAAGGGTGGCAAAGCCACAAAGGATGTCTACTGACCAGTTGGAGGCCAAATCGTGAAAAACATCAAGCCAAGCAAGAAGAGATGCCAAGCGCCTGAATACACACACTCCTTCGCATCAGAATAAAGTAGTGTTGTTCTGAACCTTAGAGCCTTAGGAACATCCACCCCAAACGTTACAAGCCCATGGCCCCGTTACAAGCCAATAAAGACCCTTAGGAGCTACGCGTGAGATCTAAGTCTGAAGCATCCGTGGTTCAGCGTATTGAGAGAACAGTCCTAACATCCCTGGTGAGGAATGAGTGACTGAGCGAATCTAGTGTTTAGCTGAGGGTTTAGGCAATCTTGACGAGCGGATATACTGGCTAGGAAGGAAACGGGGGGCGGCGGATGGTCGAGGCTGCTTACAGCCGGATTGAACTCAAACTTGAAGGGAAGAATGGTTGAAAATATAGCCTATTCAATGTGTTTTAATGTGTTTTCGTTTATGTGTAATTTTTCTTTTAGTGTTTTTTCTATTTGCGTCAAGGTTTTTAGAGTGTTGCGTCTTTTGTTCTTTTTAGTTTAGGTCGGTCAGGGGAGGTAACCAGGCTTGCGAACTCAACTCATTATTTTTATTTGGCTTGTTTCTTCATACTTGAGGACAAGTATGTGTTTAAGTGTGAGCAGTTTGATGAGTCTCGTTCTAAGCCTTGGTTACTGGTTAGTATAACGTGCTTTACTAAATAATATGTGCAAAGTAGTTGCTAAAGTGTGCAGGTTGAGGTACTAAATTAGGAGGAAAGGATCAGAAGGAATTGGCGTGAAAAAGCAGCAAATGGTGTGCAACTGGCCAGTATGAGCAAAAAAAGTACAAACCGGCAATTATGGGCAGAAAAGGTGCAAACTGGCCAGGATAGATGCTACAGAACTGGACACAAGAAGGAAGGACTTGCTTGGAACAATCAACTACAAAAGAGGGGCAAAATTGTCATTTCGCATGAAGAGGCAGCCCTAGAAATTAGGGCAAGCCACCCTATAAATAGGAGTTGAACATAAGGAGGAATCACTTTTGACTTGCTTGGAACAATCAACTACAGCTTCCCAGGCATTAGCTTAAGCCAAGATTGAAAAAGAAGTACTTTCTGCCCAACTCGTAGTTCTTTCCCCGGGAGGTTCTTGTGATGCCAGAGCCTTGTTCTCTTCTTGTACCACATTGCCGAATCAAATGCTTCCAGCCTTAGTTCCTCCAGCTCCTGCAGAGCTTTATGGCCCAATATGCCTTGTGTTCCACTTCCACGGACAGATGACACATTTTTCCAAACACCAATCTATAAGGTGACATCTCAATTGGTGTCTTGTAAGTGGTCCTATAGGTCCAGAGAGCATCATCAAGGTGCTTACTCCAATCCTTCCTTGTGGTGTTCACCATTTTCTCTCGAATGCTCTTGATTTCTCGGTTTGAGACTTCAACTTGACCATTTGACCGTGGGTGATATGGAGTAGATAACCGATGGTGTACACCGTATTTTCTCATTAATGCCTCTATGGTGCGATTGCAGAAGTGTGTTCCCTGGTCTGAGACTATGGCTCTAGGCACTCCATACCTGTTGAAAATAATATCCTTCTAAAACCTTGCCACTTCCTTTGACTCGCAGGTGGGTGTAGCCTTTGCCTCTATCCATTTAGACACATAATCAACCGCAACAAATATATAAGTGTTGCCATAGGAAGATGGGAACGGTCCCATAAAATCCATCCCCTATACGTCAAAGATTTCGCAAACTATTATTGGAACTTGGGGCATCTCGTCCCTCCTTGAAATACCACCTGTCTGTTGACATCTCTCGCAAACTTGACAGAATTCGAAGGAATCCATGTTCAGTGTCGGCCAATAGAAGCCACTATCCAAAACCTTCCTGGCAGTCTTCCTTGGTCCAAAGTGACCTCCACATGCCAGGGCGTGGCAATGGTTGAGCACGTCTTCTGTTCCCATTCTGGAATACATCGTCGAATTACTTGGTCTGAGCTAATCTTCCAGAGATAAGGATCGTCCCAAAAGTAGTATTTGGCCACACTCTTCAACTTCATCCTCTGGGCCTGGAATATTTCTTGGGAACCTGGCATTTCTTCTGTGACCAAGTACTTGGCCAGGTCAGCGAACCATGGCTTTGTATTCAACGGATATTTCCCTTTGTCTGATGTTCCTGGACCCGTTACTACCAATACTGTTTCCCAGTCAATAGGTCTAGCAGATTTCCCTAGATAGTAAAGATGTTCCTCGGGGAAGGCATCAGGTATGGCTTCGTCCGTGTCCCCTTGAAATATGACTCAGATGATCTGCGACCTTGTTCTCTGTGCCCTTTTTATCTTTTACCTCCCAGTCGAATTCTTGCAGTAGTAGCTAGGGGTGGCAAATCGTGCGTGTTGTGTCGTTATCGTGTCGACACGATAACGACACGACACGATAACAACAAATACGAACACGACCAGTTAAGAAAACTCCAAACACGAACACGACCAGCTACCCTTAGACATGAACACGACACGAACCCATTAACGACATGAACCACTTCGGGTCAACACGACATGATAACAACACATATATGACACGACACAATAACGACACTATAATAATAAGATTATAATATATAAATATTATTTCTAATATTAAATTTTAAATTTTAATTTTAAAATTTTAAATTTTTAAAATAAATGAAATAAAAATAATATTATAATATATTAATATAATATCTTAACGTGTAACATGAACACGACACGACACGAAGTTTTCGTGTCCTTATCGTGTCGACACGAACCCAATAAGCTTTGTCACATACCTATTAATTTCATGCGGGTTCGTGTCTAGTTATCGTGTCGTGCCAAAAATTGCCAGCCCTAGTAGTAGCATCCACCTGATCAACCTTGGTTTAGACTCTTTCTTGGCCAGGAGATATTTAATGGTTGCGTGGTCACTGTAGACTATCACCATGGCCAACATCTCCTTCTTTGTAGTGTCATAATTCTTCTGAGCTTGGTTGAGGGTCTTCGAGGCGTAGAAAATGACATAACTCTTCTCCTCGATCTTCTGACCAAGGACAGCTCCTACTGCAAAATCACTCGCATCGCACATCACCTCAAAGGGGTGATTCCAATCTGGTGCTCTGATTATTGGGGCAGAGATAAGCTTATCCTTCAACATTTGGAACGCCTTCTTGCAATCTTTGTTAAAGACGAATTCCACATCATTGTGCAGGAGATGAGTAAACGGCTGCGCAATATTCGCGAAGTCCCTGATGAATCTTCTATAAAAAACTTCAAGCCCCAGGAATCCTCTGACTTCTTTCTGATTCGTAGGGTAGGGTAGCTTCGAGATCACACCCACTTTGGCCTTATCCACTTAAATACCTCTCTCCGAGACCACATGACCTAGGACTATTCCTTCTGGCACCATGAAATGGCATTTTTCAAAGTTTAAAACCAAATTCTTCTCCTGACATCTTCTCAGTACCAGATTTAGGTTGGCTAAACAAGAATCAAAGGAATTCCCATACACAGTGAAATCATCCACAAAAATCTCAATGCACACTTCCAGCAGATCTGAGAAGATGCTCATCATGCAACGCTGAAAGGTTCCAGGTGCATTGCATAAACCAAACGGCTTTCTTCTGTATACATAAGTGCCGAACGGACATGTAAAGGTTGTTTTCTCTTGGTCTTCAGGATCTACATATATCTGGAAATACCCACTGTATCCATCAAGGAAGCAGAAGTACTGTTTTTCAGCCAATCTTTCCAACATCTGGTCGATGAAGGGTAAGGGAAAATGATCCTTTCTAGTGGCTTCATTTAGCTTCCGGTAGTCAATGCACATTCTCCATCCAGTCACCAACCGAGTCAGCACTAATTCATTTTTATCGTTCTTGATCACCTGTATCCCTGACTTCTTAGGCACCATGTGGACTGGGCTGACCCATTCACTATCTCGAATGGAGTAAATAATTCCTAGGAACAAAAACTTCAACATTTCCTTCAGAACTTCCTCCCTCATGTTCGGATTTAGCTTACGCTGCGGATCTCTATGAGCCTTCGCATCTTCTTCCAGTCTGATGTGGTGCATACAGAGATCAGGGCTGATTCCTACCAGGTCTGAGAGAGTCCATCCTATAGCCTTCTTGTTCCTTCTGATCACCTCCAGTAACTCATTCTCCTGTTTCTCTGTCAAGTGGCTATTTATTATCACTGGGAAAGTTTCTTCCTCTCAGAGGTAGGCATACTTTAGACTCTCGGGCAATTTCTTCAGCTCCTTCTTGGCTGTGATGGCTTCCTGAGGTAAGGGATTCTTCTCCAAGATCCTGCTTGCCATTTCCCTAAAGCCGGTTGCCTCGTCTGGGCCTTTTGCTTGAACAGAGCAAGTTGATTCGAATGATAGTGGTTGGTGGCAGAATGCCATGATCGCTTCATTGATCTATTCGTCTGACATGTCCCGAGTCAATTGGGTTTCTCACCACCCTGTGACCTCCTTGTCAAGAGAGTGACTCAACTCTGAATTGTTGAACTGTTCTTGCATTAACTTAGTCTCAAGATATTCCTGGACCAGGGGGTTAATAATATCGACAGCATGCTGATTTTCCACATCCAATGGTTTCTTCATAGCTTCATCGATGCTAAATGTGTATTTCTCACCATGATAGTCTAGGCATATAGTTCCATCAAACACATCAATTATAGTTTTAGCGGTGCGTAAAAACGGTCTTCCTAAAAGCACTCCACTAGACTCAGCAGATTCATTCTCACTCATTTTTATCACATGAAAATCAGCTGGGTACAAGAAATCATGCACTTTAACTATCACATTCTATAGCACATCTTCGGGTGAAATGCATGTTCTATCAGCCTACTGAATTACCACTTTCATGTCAACCAGACTTACCCCTATCAACTTCTTATATATCAAAAGTGGTAAAACATTTATCGATACTCCTAGACCACACATTGCATGCTCAATTTTAATGTCACCAAAGGAAATGGGTAAAGTGAACATACATTGGTCTGTGCATTTTGAAGGCATTCTCCTCTTCTATATCACCGCTGACACGTTTTTTTCCAATCACTATCTTCCCATTGGTTTTCGTTTTCCCAACAATGAACTCCTTGATGAATTTGCTAAAAGTAGGCAGCTTCAGAGCCTGCAGGAATGGTAAGTTGATTTCCAACTTGCCAAAAATATACATGAAGTCTTCGGTATCATCCTTCTTCTTTTTGGCTTCCCCTCGGTAAGGAAATGGCTTCATGTGTTTCAATGTTCCTACTGACCCCCCAACTGAGGGTTCTCCAGTTTCTTTCCTTGTTTCTAACTCTCCACATCTGGCTCTGGGTGTAGGAAGAATGGATCTGCCATACGAGGTAGCGGCTTCTCCAAATCACCTTTTTGGAGGTCATCTTCTACTCTGGTGCTTCTTATCTCAGTATCCCTCTGGTCAGGGGTAAGTTTTTCATCCTCCTTGTTTGTCATGGGGGGTACACTCTCATCATCCTTCATCATGGGACCCTCATAGCCCCGTCCTGACCTCAGAGTGATCTGACTGATGTTTGCCCGGTCAGGTGGTTTTTTACCGAGGCTGGTATCCTTCCCTCGTTTCCCCTCATCTCATTTAGCGAAGTTGCTAATTGAGACATTTGCTTGGCCAACATGTCCATAGCAGACTTTTGCTCCTGTTGGGCATCTTGAATTTTATGTACCACATCATTATTGGCCTCCATGTTGTTCTGCATATGTTGTTGAGAGCTGACTAGGTCATGTACCATATCATCCAAATTCCTCTGAGACCTATAATTGGGTTGATTGGAACTTGACCCTTGGTTATGATTTGGTCCACTCCCCTGATTTTGGCGATAGTTTCCTTGACCTCCCTGATTGTTGCTGAACTGATTTCCTGACCATTGATTCCCCTGATGGTTATGCTAGAAATTCTGATTGTTCCTAGTGGCATTCCTCTGGTGTGGTGGCACATAAGGATTCCCTTGGTTAGTCTGGTTTCTATTGCCCCAGTTGGGCTAATCTCCTTGATTATGGTAGCCCAACTTGTTCGGCCCTTCTTGATTCTTCCTTGGCCAGTTAGAATTGTGCTGCGATCCTTCTTGATTCCGGTTAGGCCAAGTCTGCTGGGTTTCGGCTGGACCTGGGTACTACAGTTGAAGTTGTTGGTTCCCGTCAGCCCATCTGAAACAGGGGTTGTCTCTCCATGGGGCCTCTTTAATCTTCCAATGGTTCCAGTTTGTATTCTGATTATTTTGATTCTAATTCCCCACCGCGTTCACCTGGGCTTGGAAATCTCCATCGGGTGGTGGACCATAATAGAGCTGGAGTTGATTGTCCTCCTGACCTGGCGACTTTTTATAAAAATTATTTATCATGCCATTAACGAGTGACCTCGGGGTTTTAACTTTGAAAGGGCCCGAGTCACTAAAACATTTCACCAACATCATCATCACCATCAACCTCAACATCATCAACATCACCATACCATATCTGAACTACATGACAAGGAATTTGGCCACATTCCAAGTCACTAGACCGGCCAACTCAAAGAGATAGCGCACGATCTACTTGGTGAACACCAGCCTGAGTAGGGACTCACTCCCTAGTCAGACCCGAATTCGATTAACCATACATGGCAAAAGCCACTTCAGATAGGTCCCACATCAACACAAAAATATGGCATGACAAACATATTTTGCACCATTTAAAAATAAACATACTTAGTACATAGTCCTTATTTAAAAACAAAAATCCACCTCTTTTGCTTATCTCCTCAATCAACTTTATGTTCCAACCTCAAAAGACGTGCACAAAATTCGCCCTTTTCAAAAGAACATGATATGCTAAAATTAGACTTTGCAAATATAACACATATTTAATATAAAGCATGCATTCTATATGGTGTTCATTTTATCCTTGCTCATCCTTATCATAGATTTGTAAATCTCTCGTATCTTAATTAAGACAGAGATTTCATTAATTTCACTAAGCAGCCCAACGATCAATAACGTGCCCAACTCACTTCAAGAACTAAGCTCGCTGCCCCAAAAACTAAACTAGATCATCAATATATATAAAATCCTTAGCCTAACAAAACTACACTAGCCCGAGACTTATATTAGATACTTGGCCCAAGACTAATTTCCTTTCCCTTCTTTTCAATTTCAATTCCATACTGCTTGAAACTAATAAAATTAATATTTTTATCAAACGAGCTCAAAAATTAAAAGAGAACTCACCCATTCCAATTCCATGCGCTCAACAATGAATTAGATGCTCCAACAATCCATTAAATTAATCCGAGGAAAGGAATTCTCGATCAAGGCATCTGCATTCTCTCTCAATTCTCCGTTAGTACTTCTCACCATTACTGCTATCTCTCTTCTCCCAAAACCTCAAAAGTAAATGCCAAAATAGGAATCACCCATTTGAAATTCCAAAACCAGAAACTCAAAACCTTCTCTTCTCTCTTCACGTTCTTGCGTACAATCACCGGATCCAAAATTCATATACCCACCGCCGCTGCTCTTCTGCTAAATCTACCGCGCCTCCGTCTCCGTCATCTCCTCCTCTCTTTCTTCCCCAAATTCATGTCACACTGCTGCAACAAATTGTGCACCACGCTTCTAACGCCGCCAATTCTGTTTCTCATCTCTGCCGCCGTTCTTGCTGCTAAGCCGCCTCCACGGCAACTTCAGTGCCATTGCTGTTACCCAATCACGCCGCTGCTCCAGCCGCCATAGTTTCCGACCTGCTGTCAACACACCCAGGTACTCAGCCTACTCCAAGGTAGAGTCGTCGTCTCCGCCGTTACGCTGCCCTCCATTTCCCCCGGCTTCGCTCCCGTGCAACTCACCTCTTTCTCTCGTTTCACCCCACCAAAACCAGCCCCAAATTCCAACGTTCAACATCAACGTCCCTCTTCTCTAAACAAAACTAGAAGCCCTGCCTTTCCATTTCTTCTCTTCGCGCGATCATCTCCGGCACCGCTTAACTGCTGTTCGGGGTTCTTTTTCATCGCCGCTGCTGCCGGACACGCACAGGCAGCACTGTCTCCTCCTTGTGTGGTGAAAGTTCCACCTTTGATTGCTTTTATTCTCTGCCCTCTCCGTTTCCCGTCTCTCAATGTGGCTAGCCGTTGCTGTCGCCGCATTGCCAGCATCGCCGCCGTCTCCCTTGCACTTTTCGATCTCATTCATCTCTTTCTATTTCACCATCTGTTCTCTCTCAACACGCAGTTGTTTCTGTCGTCTGTCATCCTCTTGTTCCCTCGCTCTCCCTCATTGGAAATGAGGAAGACCACTGCTTCATCTTCTCGATGTCGGCTCTGCCGTGGTCAGCAGCTTCAGCCGTAAAATATCTCTCTCTCTCTCTCTCTCTCGTACAAAAACTAAGCCTTACACTATCTGTTCCTCCATTCTCTAACTCTCCGTTCTCTGAAATTGATTGAACCATTGAGTGTGTGATCCGAGAAAAACACGAGTATAACAAGATAGTTTCTGATTTTTAGGAGTCATGATAGATAATGCCAGATTTTGTGGAACAGAAAAGGGCTGGCGGTTTGACGTTTAATTTCTTTTGGCTAGTTAGGTTGTTGATTCAAGAAGGGCTCGTGGGTTTTTCTCGTGAAGAAAAAGGAATTGGGCTTGGAAAAATTAATAAATTGGGATAGAAAAAGAATAATTGTTTAAGTCCAAATTTATAAAATAATTCTCTCGACAAAAGAAAGGCGAAATAAATTTTCAGGTCCCCAAACAACGTTCTTTCAAGAACAAATAAAAGCTGGAAAAAGTCGTGGTGTTACAGTCTACCCATCTTAACAAAAATTTCATCCCGAAATTTACTTATGTCCTTCGAAAAAATTTATATTATCTCTCTCATCTTGTTCGTTTAATTTTCTAAATTTGAATTCCTTATTTCGAGTCCGCCTCCCTTCCTTGAACCCATGCTTTTCTTCTCTTTCAATTGTTTCCAAGGCCGGTGTCCGAGCGTCCTATCCCCATCGGCTCAACCCTCATGTTTATTTATCATGGGTCCAGAGAGAGAAAACTTAAGTGGCCCAAGTACTAAAGTTCACTCTACACACCAATCCAACTCTCGTACATACTTCCACCACTCTCTCAATTTCTTTTGCAGCATCTCTCTCTCCATGTTTCTTCTCCAATTGAAATTCCCAAATCAGAGAAACCAACTCTTTTCTCACTCTCTTATTCTCATTCAAGTTCACACGCTTACCGCAGCTTCTGAGATTCACCAGCACGCAAGCTGCAATGACATCGTCACCATCACACACCTCCTCCGTGGCACCGCTGCTGTCCCAATCTCCTTCGGTCCAAGCCCATTGTCATTGATAAGGCTAATTTCATGCATCGGTTATGTGATGAAAAGTCACCATTTACTGGGTCTAATATAAATTTTAAGCCAGGTGTATGAAGGAATTCGCTAGGTCCAGGAAGAACTGAAGGCAGTGGACCAGCGATGGAAAAAGGCGGAAAGTGAGCAGAATCAAGAAAAAAATGGCTAGACGAAGGGAGTTCAAAGCTGAGGGCAAAGAAGACTATTCACACAAGAGAGCCCCTGCTGGACCCACTTCCACGCCTATATAAAGAGGAGCATGAACACACAAAAAAACACACAATTTTTAGCTCTCAGCTCATACACACACTCACACACTTGGGAAATGGGGATTCTGGGGTAGTTAGAGGTTTCATCTTCGAGAAATTCTGTTGCAACACCGTTCTCACGGAGGGCGAAGATACAATTGTTACCTTTCAATTTTTTTTGCTGCGTTTGATTTCTGTCGAACTTCACCGTTTTCGAAGTCGACTGCTCATTGCTACTTATCTTAATTCTATGAAGTTTATTTTATGTCATGATGGTGTTGATTTGTGTTGATTACGTTGATTACGTTGATTCTATGTTTGAAGAGTTTTGTTTCGGAGGTTGATGATGATCTCTGTTTAGAATGTTTCTGTGCTTGATCTGTGGTTGTTGTTGTTGATCTGTGGTGAATCGGCGAATCTGTAGTTATGGAGATGGGTTTTATCGGAGCTTGTTTCGGATGCTTGGATCCAGAGTGGATTTAGCATCCGAAGTGTGGATCTGAACAGGGGAAACCGAGTTGTGCATGGATTTTGAATTTTCTGCCTTCTTGTTGCTTTACTTCGTCTAGTAACCGTAGATCTACCTTAGTTTTAATTGTCCTTCAGTTTTGTTGCTTTTAATACCGTCTGCTTCATTTCGATTTGCGTTCTCGCTCTGTTTTTACTGGTTATTTCATGCCAAATGTTGGAGAAGATGATGTCTCTGTTAGTTAGTACTTTAGATAGTTAATTTGCAGCTTTTTGACCGTACTCTATCTTTTCAGAAAATGGTCCCCACCTTCAGATGTTTTCCCAGGTCTGGTAATTTAGGAAATATTTTTGCCTAGATCTAGTGTTAGAGTAGTAAACTTTAATTACAAAGTTTAGTATAAGTTCATCAACCCAAAGTTGCGTGGTAGCAGCCATACCACCCAAAGTCCCTTTAACACGTATTTTCGCATCTGTCCTCGTGGGATCGATCCCTACTTCCCTATGCTAATTCTAGTATACGTGGTTGAGGGTTTTTGAAGAGATATTCTGTGTGTCCGACGACCGAGATCTTCCGGCGTTCGGTGAGTTCCTAGACCCTGTGATCTAGCGGACTTTCTGGACTCAGGAAGCTTGATATTCCTTATTGTGCACGCAGTCTTAAAAACAATACAACATTCGCACACTCTTCAAATGGCGCCGTTGCCGGGGCGGGATGGCGTAAATTGTTTGCGTGTTTGAGGATTTGGTGTATATAATTTAATTTCTGTTATTTGTTTTTTTTGGCAGTTTATGAACGCGGGCTCCCATTCTGGAAGTTAGGCTAGTTCATCTGGGTCAGGAAACGCCCGATACAAGTGGCAAGTCAAGGAGTCTACGTCCACTGTCACTACCAGATCAGGGTTAAGGACAGTAGACCCGTTCCCGTTCAAATCAGAAAGTGAGAAGGAGTGGAACTCATCGGGAGAAGAGGACCCGAAGTCGTCCACAGAAACAGAGTATTCTGAGACCGAGGGTGAGGAAGACGCAAATATGGCACACTTTGTGGATTCCGATCCGGAGATATGTGAGCTCACCGCGCATCTGGACGGTGAGCCTGCCCACGCCATAGTCTCGAACCAACGCCGGAGGCTTATCGATATCAAGACAAATGTGCTAAGAGTTTTACCCACATTCTCTGGGCGAAGGAATGAATGTCCTTACGAATTCCTAAACGAGTTTAGTAAGCTGTGCAGTATCCAAAAGCGACCCAATGAGGCGACTGAGGAGGACTACCGTTTGCGTGCAATCCCGTTTGCTCTTAATGGGGAGGCTAATACCTGGCTGCTGAGGCTTCCACCAGACTCGATCAACACATGGAAGGATTACAAGCTAGAATTCTTAGATTTTTTTTTTTCCGTCCAACAAGACGAATGCCTTGAAGAAGGAGATCCAGGAGTGCAAGCAAGAGTGTGATGAGTCTCTGAGCTCTTATTGGTCCTGGTTCAAGGGACTGTTGGATGCTTATCCGAACCACAGGATGATCGAGGCAGAGAATTACTACCTGTTTTATGAAGGCACAAACCCTGAATCAAAGGATTTGATGAATTCCTCGAGCGGGGGTAATTTCACCAAAAATAAAGCAAGTGAAGCCAGAGAGACCTTAGGGAGATTGATCGAGGCGAAGAAGGCCTATGATAACCCGCGGAGCATTATGAGGAGGAGATCGGCCAATGCAGTAACAGAGCAAGACGATACGAAAGTGGAGGCCAGGATAGATAAGTTGGAGAAAGCACCGTTGAATGCAATTGAGAAGTACAACCCTCATGGCCCACCGGAGAATGAGATGTTAGAGTTTGTATACTAGAAATCACGTTTCGAGTGATTGAATACTGTAAAACTCTTATTTTATTTTCCAATGAATAAAACAGATTATTTTTGTCATAATGTTTATGTTTTACATTTAATGGATGTTAATACATGTTTAAATGTATAAGTTAACTTAACAAAGTCTAAGTCTTTGTTTTAGTAGACCGGTTGTGGGCGTCGTCCACTTTAAGGTAACACGGTCAGTTCTAAACAAAGAAAAAGATGAATTTCACAAACTAGACCACCTAACTGGGAAGCAGTTTTGACTCTGACGGTCTAGGGGAATCGGATAAGGGGAAGCGCACACTAAATGAAGAACCATGGTTTGCTGATTTAGCCAACTACTTGGTCACGGGAGAAATGCCAAGTTCAGACGAAGTTTCCGGGCCCAGAGGATGAAGATTAGAAGTGAAGCTAAATATTACTTTTGGGACGATCCTTACCTGTGGAAAATGTGCTCAGATCAAGTGATTAGACGCTGCATTCCCGAATAGGAACAAAGAGATGTGTTAATCCATTGCCACACGTTAGCATGTGGAGGCCACTTTGGACCAAGGAAGAAAGCGAGGAAGGTCTTGGACAACGGTTTTTATTGGCCGATGCTAAATAGGGATGCCTTTGATTTCTGCCAATGTTGCGAGAGGTGCCAGCAGACGGGGGGAATTTCAAGGTGAGACGAGATGCCTCAGGTCCCGGTGATCGTGTGCGAAATTTTTTATGTGTGGGGAATGGACTTTATGGGACCGTTCCCATCGTCTTGTGGGAACACATATATATTGGTTGCAGTAGACTATGTGTCTAAGTGGATAGAAGCTAAGGCCACCACAACATGCGAATCGAAGGAGGTGGCAAAATTTTTGAAGGCCAATATTTTCAACAGATATAGGCTTTGATGAAGAAATATGGAGTTCAGGCCATTGTCTCGGATCAAGGAACTCATTTTTGTAATCGCACCATCGAGGCTTTGATGAAGAAATATGGAGTTCACCATAGAGTGTCAACTCCATACCATCTTCAGTCTAATGGCCAGGCAGAGATTTTAATCACGCAATCAAGGCGATATTGGAGAAAACAGTTAATCCGTCAAGGAAGGACTGGAGCAAGAGGCTCGGAGACGCATTGTGGGCTTACAGAACTGCTTTTAAAACACCTATTGGAATGTCGCCTTACAGACTTGTGTTTGGCAAGATGTGTCACTTACCTGTTGGTATTGAGCACAAGGCGTACTGGGCAGTGAAAGAACTGAATATGAAGCCGATAGCTTGCGAAGAAGAGAGTAAGTTACAATTGCAAGAATTGGAGAAACTTCGGCTGGAGTCATTTGAGTCTTTCATGTGGGACAGAAAGTGCTCCTTTTCCAGTCCCGGCTCAAGCTAATGCCAGGAAAACTGAAGTCTAAATTAATCGGCCCATATACCATCATCGGCATCCGAGCAAACGGAGCAGTGGAGATTCAGGGAAGTGCTCCGAACTCTGTTCCTTTCCTTGTCAATGGTCATAGAGTGAAAGTCTATAGGGATAATTCCGAGTTGTGTGTTGTGGACGAAGTTCCACTACATGCACTCCCTACTATCGCCTAAACGGACGGGGGATATTCCCGATGAATTCCTGGGTCAAGGAATAGGTTAACAATTTTGAAAATATAAACTGAACCAGGGAATCTCGGGAATACTTTAAAAAGTGTGTAAATAGTTTAATTACTTTTCAAACTTAGAAAATCCAAAAATATTTTCAAAGCACCAGACTCCGAAGGGAACCGATATCTTTATACTCTAACCTTGACCTGGGAGTCTGGGGCCTTCAAATTTTCTTTTTAAGTGTAGGGTCATGGTCAATGGAATCATCTGGAGGGGAATCTTAAGGAAGAAATCAAGGGGAACTTGAAGGAAGAGATCAAGGAGGGACGGAGAAAAATTTTTGAATTTCAAATCTGCCGATAATTATGGAAGTTGTATGGTTGCTTACATCATGCCTGCAACTGCACCATCCTTTCATCAGAAAAGCAACCGTCGCCTCTCTCTCTCTCTCCAATAATCCCAAATCAACAGAAATCTGAATTTACTATCCCTTCTCTCTACCTTTGCTCTCTCTCTCTAGAAACTAAACCCTAACCAAATTCGACCAGTTTTTTTTCTCTCATTTTCAGATCTGCACCGATGGATTCAACCCAACGCACCGGAAGTTCACAAAGCACGATGTACGACCCAACCCTGTTGGCGGAATTGACGCAGAAATTGGGAAGCGTCGAGAAAGCAAAGGAGGTGTATGCCCTGTTCGCCGCTATCCTGATGCCGTCTGCGCCGGTCGTACCACCAATGACGATTCGGGCAGACTCGGCCGCACAACCGGCGAATCTTTATGGACAAGGACTGCAAGATTCTACATCTCAACATGCAGAAACCGCTTCATAAAAGGCGGAGGAAGAGGAGGCAATACACGAACGGCCGGAGGGTGACGTACCGACGAACGACGAGACTATGGTGGAGACAGAAAGGCAAGAAACTGAGAACCCTAATCTTGAAGGTAGGGAAGTTTGTGAGGGGGAAACCCCTGTTTTCGATGAAGTGGTGGAGGGGGTAACCCCTATTGTGGATAGTGTGACTGAGGGGGAAACCCCTGTTTTAGAGAAAGTTGTTGAGGGGGAAACCCCTATTGTGGAAAATGTTGTTGAGGGGAAAACCCCTTTGGAAACTGGGGATGAGACCCCAATTTATTTCAGGGGTGCGACCCCTGAGTTCGTGGAAGAGGGGGCAATCCCAGGAGATGTTAGGGGGGAAAACCCCATTTATATTGAGGGGGCAACCCCGATGTTGGATGGCGAGGGGGAAACCCCGGAAAAGCTATTGGAAGAAGCAGATCTACTCACGACTGGAGCACCGGAGCCCGAAGGAGGGATGAAATTGATTGTGGACCTGGTAGGCGACCAGGATGAAGATGAACTGAAGATTGATGAGAGGGCAGAAAGGAGGCGCACCAGAAGGAGCCTCCTCGATGAAGTCGATGACTTAGTCCCTGACGCAGCAGAGGCAGAGGAGCGCCGCTTGGCCAAGGAAAGGGCGAGGAAAGGAAAAGCGGCAGCGAACTCATCTACCCGGTCTAGGAAAGCTCCCTCCGTCCAGGAGGTCGAGGAGACCCTTTCCCCTATAACCGAGGAACCCTCTGTCGAGGAACAAGATGAGCCCATCCCTGAACCCGTCTATGACTCTGAAGACGCTGAAGAGGAGCCGATTCCAGGACCTCCGGAAGTCTGGCTGACTAAAGAGTTGTTAGAAGAGATGAGGCAGTTCGACGACCAAAAGAGGATCGCAGTGTACAAGGAAAGATTTAGCGCTGGGAAGATGGCCAAGTCAGGGAAGCAGTACAGCTCGAGGGAGCTCAAAATGATTGCATGTGATAAGGAATTCCGCGCTTGTATCCAATCGATAGGATTTGAGTGGTTATTACAGCACAACCAGGAGAGGGTGCCCGTGGATCTAGCAAGGGAGTTTTTCTCCACCTTTCGTTTGAAGAACACCACTGATCTCGACGCGGATTCTATAACGTTCAGGCTTTTTAATGAAGAGTATGAGATGAGCATTCGGGAATGGTCTCTGCGGATAGGGTTGTTTACCCAAGCCGAGGATGAAGAGGGGGCGTGGAATGATAGGATGGTTGGAGTGCCGAAGAACACACCCGGTTTCAAGGTGCAAACGGCATGGGAACTGATCACGCACCCCAAGGCGGGTACGTTTAAGTCCAGCTACTCCAAGGCCTCCCACATTGAAGATCGGATTCTCCGCTTTGCTCAGACGTTTGTCAATTACAACTTGATGGGTACCACGAATTCAGCTCTCACAACTACCGACCTCTACTTCACATGGTGCATGGCGAAAGGTGTAAAGGTGCACCTAGGATATTGGCTGGCGCAGGCATGCCACCAAATGACGAGCAACCCTGCGCGTCATATGTACACCTGCCACCTCATCGGCGCTTACCTCCAGAGGAACATAGAAATGAAAATTACCAAGACCGCTCCGTTGGTAGTCATGTGCGAACCCCCCGAAGTGTTCAGTGTTGATTATTTTTTCAACAAGGGGTTGCTGCAGACTCACGGCACCAAGACTCTCTTCTACTCGTTGGGGGATAAGGTGAAAGCAGAGCCGGAGGAAGCCGAGGAAGCCATGCCAAGTGAAGAGATTGAAGAGCTACACAAGGAAGTCCAGGACGTGAAGAAGGAAATGCAGTCAATGAGGAGGGAAATGATTAAGGAACTTGGTGGGATCAGGAAGGAGTTGAATGGGAATCGGGAGGAAGTGAAGACCCTGAGGGGCAACATTGCAGATTTGGCGGTGAAGTGCGCCAAACAAAATGAGTGAATGACGGAAGCGGTGGAGCTTTCAATGAAAATGTTGAAGTGGATGCAGCGAGACGCTCCCCTTGACCCAGTCGAAGGCAACTCCTGGGTCCAGCAGTGAAGTCAAGCGACCCATTCAGAGCAGTCCCTCCGTCAAGCAATTGATCCCCCGGCCGTTCCCAAACAAGTTCCAGCCCCGTCGAAATCAAAGTCTATAGTGAGGATGCCAGTAACCGAACAAGCAGCACATGAGGAGGAAGAGCTGGAGCAGCCAGCCAAGAAGAAAGTAAAAATGACCCGACCCGGAATCCCACCCCAGTCTGGCTCTCGAGGGAGCCAGACCCAGAAAGTGAATCACCATCCCACGACCAAGTACCTTTTAATTTTCATTCTTTTAGTTTTCTTTTATTATTTTATTTTTATTTCTGTTACCTATGTGTGTTTTATAATTGTTGTGTCTTCTCCCACTTAGCCCATGCGTGGCCTAAGTGTGAGAAGTTTGTATTTTCTGTTTTCTTGTGTCTTTCTCACACTTAACCCAATGCTTGGTCTAAGTGTGAGAAGTTTGTATTTTCTGTTTTATTGTTTTTTTTTTTCTCCCACTTAGCCCAATGCTTGGTCTAAGTGTGAAAGTTCTGTTTTGTAACCTGTTTGTTGTTTTGCATTGATCTCTCTGTTTACCCCCTTCACGACGATGGCTTGGGGACAAGCTTGAGTGAAGTGGGAGGGGGAGAGGAGTCAATGCATTACTTTGTCTGCATGTCAAGAGTCTGTAAGTCTAAGTTTTGTCGCATGAGCCAGTGAATATAATACGGCATGATTCCCTTAGTGAAAGTAATTGAAGATAGGAGGCATTTCAACTTAGAAGCTTTTTCCTTAAATAAGCCTAGTTAATTTGAGTGAAGCGAGAACGATGGAGGATGCCTCTACTTACTTAGTTGTGAAGCCCTACTATAATAGTGAGTTATAAGCCTTAAATAACTTCGAGCTAACACATGTTTAGGGGCCGCCATTGAATGCTTAGGGAGAAGAGCTGTGAAGAGAAAAAAACGGGAAATTGGGTTATGAAGGTATAAGCTGGACGAAGTCCAGGGTAAGGTGTTATAAGCTGGACGAAGTCCAGAAGAGAGGAGGAATGGAGGAATAAGTTGGACGAAGTCCAGGAAAGAGAAAATATATATATATATATATATATATATATATATATATATATAAAAAGGGAAAATAATATATAAAAGAGGAGGAATAAGCTGGACCCGGGAGGGAAGTTGTCTAGAAGGCAGGAATGATAATAGCCTGACCCAGGAAAGGAGAAACTCTCATAACCCGACACTTCAGTGGTGTAGCATTAACTTAAGAGAGAATCGATCCTAACATCCCTGGTGAGGAATGAGTGATCGAGTGAATCCAACAATCGGGAAAGTAAAAGGCTATCTTGACAAGCTGACAGATTAACTAGGCGAGGAAGGGAAAGGGCCTATTTGGAGGAGTGCAACCTATTGAATTGACCTTAATCTTGTGGGGACGGATGCCTAAAAGTTGAAGCTAGCTCATGTATATGTGTTTATGTGTTTGTATGTTTTTTCTTAAACTTTTTAAGTTTTTAATTGTGTCTAGGTCTAGGAGTCGGTCAGGAGATAACCTTGCTTGAAATTCGCCTTATTCTTTTTCTTTTCTTGTCTTTATACTTGAGGACAAGTATGGTTTAAGTGTGAGCAGTTTGATAAGGCTAATTTCATGCATCGGTTATATGGTGAAAATCATTATAATTTGCTGGGTCTAACACGTTTCCTAAGCCAGGTGTGTGAAAAAACATCGCTAGATCGAGGAAATGCTGAAGGAGATGGTCTAGCAAAGGAATGAAGTGAAGTGAGCAGAATTTAAAAGAAAAGAAGGTGTGACGGAGGGAGTCAGTAGCTGAGGGAAACAAAGTCTATCTATACCTCGCTGGGCCCCACTCCAACGTCTATATATAGAAGAGCATGCAACGCACAATAGGGATACTTTTCACTCTCTTTTAGCTCACACACATAACACACACTTGGGAATGGGAGATCTGGGGTAGTTCGGGTTCCGAAGGGTTCATTTTCTTAGAAGTTTCTCAGTTGCAACACCGTCCGCGTGTGGACGAAGATACAATCTCTTTTAATTTCGGTCGTTTTGCACTTTTGCGGTCAAACTTCACTTTTGGGAGTCAATTTGGTTGTTGATGATACTCGTTACCTTTTCGCTTTTGTTGATTTGCGTTTAGTTGTGATATTTTGAGTTGATTTACGTAGATCTCGCTGCTGAAAGTTTATTTTAACAAGTATTATGTTTATCTCTGTTTTATTTTGAGGTTGTAGTGTTTGATATGGGAATTCGGTGATAGATCTGTGCTTCATTGACTGATTGGAGGTTGTTGTTCGAATCTGAAGTGATGAAGTGTTTCTGTTGGTTGGAGTTTGTGTTGGACGCTTGGATCCGGAGTGGATTTAGCGTCTGAGGTTGGATCCGAAGTGAGAAAAGGAAATTGTTAGATGGATTTGAGTTTTCTTCTTGTTTTCTGTTTTACTTCGTCTAGCGTCTGCAGATCTGTTTAGTTCTTCGTTGTTATGCATAAATTTGACTTAGATTTAGTTTGCTCTGCTCTGATTTCGTTCATGTTGATTTTCTTATGAGTTTTTTACGCAATTTGGTTGAAGAAGATGATGTCGCTGTTAGTTAGTACTCGAGTTAGTTATTCTGCCAGCTTTTCGTCCGTACTCTGCTTTTTCAGTCATGGTCCCCACAGTCAGTTTATTTCCTAGGTCTAGGTAATTGGAGTAGTTTCCTTAGATCTGGTGATTGAGCAGTTAATTTTCTCGCAACATTCGCTTGTTATTTCGCCTAGGTCTAGCTATTAGCGTAGGAGTTTTAAGATTCCCAAGTCAAGTTTAATTTATTTTCCTCAACCCAAGAAAAAAATGCGTGGCAGCAGCCAACACCAAAAACAAGTCCAAATCCTTGAACATGATTATTACGCATCCTTCTCTGTGGGATCGATCCCTACTTCCCTATACTAGGTTTAGTAAAGTGGTTGAGGGTTTTTCGAAAGAAGTGCTTTGTGTGTCCGACGACCAGGATTTCCTGCGACCAACGAGTTCCTAGACCGCGTGATCTAGTGGATTTTCTCGGACCAAGGGAACCTGTTTATTTCCTTCTGTGCGCATTGTGAACACACATCCAAAAGATACGTACTTTCATGTGGTATAGCACCGAACGGATCTAACAGCAAGACTTGTCCTTGGGCTATCTACTGAAAGGCGAGGTCTTGAAAATATTTGTTTCTTAATCAATGTAGGTTAGCATTGAGCATACGGTATTGATTATGCATTACTTTGACTTATCAAATGGTGCGGGTTTTTCGAAACCCACTGATCCTGATATATTGGGTAGTGGTGATCAATATCTAGCGGTGCTAGGATTGCTATTATATTGAATCGTGCGCCAGGTGAGTCTCGTTAGATAATGTCCTCAAGAGGAGCGCGAAACAAGGTTTTATTATTCGGAACCTAGCTAGTTGGAGTTTGATTACTCTATGAATAATAAATAAGCGTTTCATGCTAAGTCCACTCTTGGAATTAATAAGAAGTTAATTAATTAAGTCCATAGTAGACATTAATTAATTAACGGACATTTTTATCTTAAGTGCAGGAAATGAAAGTTAAACGGAAACCCGGATTACTTATAATTTCGGATTTGGATGGGGAGAGTTCAATATTACTTCTGTAGTGGTTGCTCGTAATATTCCAATTATAACTTATATTAAATTGTGGGTTCAATTTAATTAGTAAAAAGTAAATTGGATGAGCCAATATCCAAAACCTTCCATAGATCCCTGTCTGGGCCCAAAAGGAACTTAATATAAATAGGAGAATAAAGGAGACAGAATTATCACAATTTTAGCACTTGAAATTTTCGAAAATTTCGCCCCCCTCCCTCTCCCAGCTGAGGAGATTTTCGATTTTCACTCCTATTCACAAAAGGATTTCTTCTGTCTTCTTTATTTAAGTCCTAGTATTCTGGTGAGATCAGCCCACACCGATATCGGAGTACAGTTCGGGAACCAGAGAGAAGATTTGTGGTCTAGTATTCAAAGCGTCACGTGGAGAAGCTGCTAGCCATCTTCAATTATTTGGAGAATTAATTAGGTATTTTTCTGCTCCGTAGAAAAACATGTTTTAGGTTTCAATATTCTAAAGCATGATTAATTCAAGTTACGAGCATGATACATGTAAGAATTACGCGAATAGATTTTGTCTAAATAATCTTCTAAATAGATCCGATTATTATGTGATTTATTGGTGTGATTAATGATTGCTAAATTATGTTAATTCATGCAAATTAATTAGCGTCCACCAGCGCTTCCGCTGCCAGTTCCTTCATGAGAAACCCCCGGGTCCAGAGGAGAGGCAACTTCAACCTTATTACGGTCAACCGTGTGAAGGAGAGTACCAAGCCCAGAAGAATTCGATGGGAAGCTGGAATCCAGATGGAAGTTGGAATCAGGGGAAGCAAAAGGAGGCCCCATGGAGAACTCACCCTAATTTTAGATGGACTGACAATGATCAAAGTCAACCGTCTCCACTACAGATAACAAATTATGCACACCCTCCAGAGAGGCAGTCCAACTTATCAGGAAGGAATCAGGAGGGGCAGCTGCAATTGGGATACAGGAATCAGGATCATACTAATTGGGGAAGCAGGAAATTACCAGAATTCCCAACCTAACCACCCAGGGAATCAAGGATCTGGCAACCAGGACAACAACCACCAAGAGAATCAAGGGAATTATCGGCAAAACCAGGGACAAAACCAAGGTCAAGGGTCGAATTCGAATCAATTCAACTCCAGACCACAAAGGAGTCTGGATGATATGGTCCACGACCTAGTGAATTCACATCAGTTCATGCAGAATAACTTGCATTCCAACAATAACGTGGTGCACAAACTGCAAGACGCCCAGTTGGAACACAAAGCAGCCATGGACATGATGGCGAAGCAGTTGTCCCAGATCGCGGTTTCTTTGAATGAGATGCGGGGGAAAGAAGAAAAACTTCCTGCAACAGTCAAGCCACCTGATCGAGCAAACATTAGTCAGATCACCTTGAGATCAGGGCGGGGTTATGAAGGACCGACCCTGGAGATCGATGAAGACGCACCCGCACCGGCAAGTGAAGGGAAGGAGAGCCAAGTTTTTCACAAGGACAGCCCTAGACCCAGAGATGTTCATGCTCAAGATGACATCCAGGAAGGAGATTTAGAGGGATCGTTACCTCGAGCAGCTGATCCATTTTTCCTAGATCCAGAGCCTGAGTTAGAAAGTAAGGAAGTGAGCAGGGAAACAGGCGAAACCACAGCTGGGAGTTCCAAAAACGCGGTGAAGCGAGCGAAGTCGGTTCCATACCGAGGGGAAGCCAAGAAAAAGAAGGAAGATGCAGAGGACCTCATGGAAATTTTCAGCAAGCTGGAAATCAACCTGCCCTTCTTGCAAGCCTTGAAAATGCATGCCTTTAGCATGTTCATCAAGGAATTCATAGCTGGGAAGACAAAGCCAGACGGGAAGATTGTGATCGGGGAAAACGTATCTGTTGTGATACAAAAGAGAAGGATGCCTTCAAAATGCACAGACCCAGATATGTTCACATTACCCATTTCTCTAGGGGACATCAGAGTCGAGCATGCCATGTGTGATTTAGGGGCGTCTATAAATGTTTACCACTTTGCTCCCAGTCCGGAACACACCTCCTTATAACTTGATCAGCTCCTACCTTCCATAGGTATGGGTCATCCCAGAAATAATACTTCGCTTCACTTTTAATATTCATCCTCTGAGCCTTTGTAATATTTGGCACTCCTGGAAGCTCTCCTGTTACTAGGTAGTTGGCTAGGTCTGCAAACCATGGTTCTTGCCCTACCTTCTCTTTACCCTTGGTCGTTGTATCCTAGCTAGTAAGCTTCATTACTTCTTCCCAATCAATCCTCCTTGCGGAAAAAATTACTTCACACAAGTGTTCCTCTGGGAATTGGTCTTGCACATCCTCGCTATTTCCATCCTGCACTATTCTGCTCAAATGGTCTGCTACTTTGTTCTCGACTCCCTTCTTGTCTTCCACTTCCCAATCAAATTCGAGTAACCATCGGATCATCGGGGCTTTGATTCCTTCTTGGCAATGAGATACTTAATGGCCACATGGTCAGTATAGACCATGACCTTGGATCCTAACAAGTACTGCCGGAACTTCTCGAATGAATACACCACAGCCAACATCTCTTTTTCAGTGGTATCATAATTCCGTTGGGCATGATTTAGTGTCTTCGATGCATAGAATATCACGTATCTCTTCCCTTCAATCTTCTGACCCAGTACGACTCCTACTGCTTAGTCGCTGGCATCGCACATCACTTCGAAGGGGTGATCTCAGTTGGGAACCCGGATGATTGGTGCAGATATCAACTTTTCCTTAAGAAGGTTAAAGGCAGCCTTACAATGCTCGTCAAAGATGAACTCCACCTCGTTTTGAAGGATTCTCGTGAGAGGTTGGGCGATCTTGGAGAAGTCCTTGATAAATCTTCGATAAAACCCAGCATGCCCCAGAAAACCTCTTATCCCCTTCTTGTCAGTAGGGAAAGATAGCTTGGATATTACATCCGTCTTGGCTTGATCCACCTGTATTCTTCTTTCTGATACCACGTGCCCTAAGACAATCCCTTCTGTGATCATAAAATGGCATTTCTCGAAATTCAAGACCAGACTCTTTGCTTGGCATCTCTCCAGAACTACGTCCAAATACTGTAAGCACGAGTCGAAAGAAACTCCGTAGACGTGAAATCATCCATGGAGATCTCTATGCAATCTTCTATCAAATCAGAGAATATGCTCATCATGCACCGTTGGAATGTACCCGGGGCTTTGCATAAGCTGAAGGGCATGCGTCTGTACGCATAAGTTCCAAACGGGCAGGTAAAGGTGGTCTTATCTTGATCTTCGGGGTTCACGTAAATTTGGAAGTAACCGTTGTACTTGTCCAAAAAACAGAAGTACTTCCTCCCAGCCATTCGCTCCAGCATCTGATCGATGAATGGCAAGGGGGAATGGTCCTTCCTGGTCGTTGTGTTCAGTTTGCGGTAGTCTATACACATTCGCCAACCAGTGACTAGTCTGGTGGGTACCAGCTTATTCCTCTCATTCTAAACCACCCGGATCCTTGATTTCTTGGTGACCATATGAATCGGACTGACCCACTCGCTATCAGGTACCGATTATATAATTCCTAACGAGAGCAACTTCAAGATCTCCTTTAGTATCTCCTCTCGCATATTGGGGTTCACCTTCCTCTGCGAGTCCAGATGTGCCTTGGCTCCTTCTTCAAACTTAATATGATGCATGCAGACATCTGGACTTATCCCCACCAAATCCGTAAGGCTCCATCCAATCGCCTTTTTGTTTTTACTCAGCACGGTCAGTAGCCTTGCCTCTTGCTCTTCAGTCAGCCAGCTATCGATGATCACAGGGAACGAGTCTTCCTCCCCGAGGTACGCGTACTTAATGTTTGCTGGTAACTTCTTCAATTCGACTCGTGGGGGTAGTGTGTCTGTAGGCAGAGGGTTCTTTTTAGCATCCATTTCTTGTTCTAGTTCACCATCTGAGACCTCCTCTATACTGGCTGGTAGTAAAACTCCTGTGGTTCCCACGACTTCCGACTTCTGACAGAACTCCTTGATTGTTCCCTCGATCTCCTCGTCAATTAACCCTTCGCTACTGATCAGATCACACCATGCAGCTGCATCCACATCAGCCTGCGGATACGCATCTAAAGCTTGGAGTTTTTCCTGCTTGGCAACTCGGTCTCAATAAAATCTTAGACTAGGGGGTCAATGACATCAACATAACATAGATTTTCAAAATCTATCGGTTTTTTCATGGCTTCATTGATATCAAAAATGAATTTTTCACCATTAAAGTCAATGCATATTGTCCCCTTAGCCATATCCACGATCGTCTTGCCCTTCTTAGAAACGGTCTCCCTAATAATATCCCGCTAGACTCCCTAGCTTTAGGCTCACTCATCTTAATCACATAAAAATCAGCAGGGTAAGTAAAGTCATGTACTCTTACCAACACGTTCTCTAACACACCCTCAGGATTTATGCATGACCTATCATCCAGTTGGATCAACACCCTAGTGTTTGACAACCTTACCCCTTTCAACCGATTATAAATGGATAAAGGAATAACATTGATAGATGCTCCCAAATCACACATTGCATGCTAAATTTTTGACATCTCCAATTGTTATGGGTAAAGTGAACATACATGGGTCGGCTCTCTTGGGCTGTAGCTTCTCCTACACAATAGCTGACGCTATTCCTTCCACCATGATTTTTCCATCCTCCTTGGCCTTCCCTATTATGAATTCCTTGATGAACTTTCCCAGTGGGGGTAGCTTAACGGCTTGGAGGAAGGGTATGGTGACATCCAGCTTCCCAAAGATTGATAGAAAATCTACAGGGTTTTCCTTCTTCCTCTTGGTTATAAACCGATAAGGATACGGTTTCTCTCCCTTGCCTTCTTCAGTACGCTTCTTTGAATTTTCCTTTGGTGCCTCCTGGGTTCGAGGTTCCGGCATGGGTACGGTTTCTTCAGGACACTCGTTCTGGGGTGGTGCTTCTTTCTTATTCCTTCTTCAGTAGGCTCTTTGTCTAGGAAAAATGGCTCATCCATCTGAGGTAGAGGCCTATTGAGTTCTTCCACTTAGACGGTGTCGCTCAGTACCTTTGCCCCACTGGACTCCCCAATTGGTTTCTTGAGTTGAGGTCCATCATAAGCAGTTCCGGACCGCAATGTGATCTTACTCATGTTTGCCTTTTCAGGTACATGGACTGTAGATGGGAGTTTCCCTGAGTTTCCCTTCATTTCACCCATCGAGTTTGCAAGATGGGCTAACTGTCTGTTCATCGTATCCATGTTCGCCCTATGCTCCTTCTGGGCACTTTGCATCCCCTGCACTACTTCATTATTGGACTGTTGATGCACTATTTATTAGCACTAAAAATACCTGCAAGTATACAGGGTAGATCTATTATAGCTAAAGGTCAGTACCGGGTTGTCGAACACGGGGAATAAGATCACCAATCGGCTATCTTCTACTAAGCCTCTTTTAATATTTGGAGAACCAGAGAATTTTGTGAAAACAATTAAATTGAAAGTAGAAAACAAATGAATGTAGCACAAACTAGAGATTGAATAAATGTGATAAGAGAATTCCAGGGATGTGCGTTCACAACTATTGTTATTCAAATTCCTCCTACAATACCCTAGCACAGTCTATACTTCTATAGGACGAGTCACATAAGTTCTGCCCATGCGGTACAAGCGTAGATTACTAACACTAGGGTTGTGATAAGGCTAATTTCATGCATCGGTTATGTGGTGAGAAAACACTTTATTTTGCTGGGTCTAACGCAGTTTTTAAGCCAGGTGTGTGAAGGAAATGCTAGATCCAGGAAGAGTTGGAGGCGATGGACTAGCAAAGGAAAATAAAGGAAAGTGAGCAGAATTGAAGGAAGTCAATAGCTAAGGGCAACAAAGACTATTCATACCTCGCTGGACCCACTTCAACGCCTATAAATAAGGGAGCATGCAGCACACACGATATACATGATTTTTGCTCTTAGCTCACACACTCACACATACACTTGGGAAATGAGAATTCTAGGATAGTTTAGGGTTTCTAAGGGGTTCATCTTCAGCGAAATTCAGTGGTAACACCGTCCTCTCGGAGGGCGAAGAAACAATCTGGTTTTCATTCAGCTTTTCGCACTTTTATTCCGTTGTGGATCTGAATTGTTGTTGTTGATCGGTGGTTGTTTGTTGAATCTGTAGCTATGGATATACTTTTGGTCGGAGTTTGTGTCGGATGCTTGGATCCGGAGTGGATTTAGCATCCGAGGTTGGATCTGAACAGGGGAATCAAGTTGTGCATGGATTTTGAACTCTTTTGCTCTCTTTTCAATTTACTTCGTCTAGTAGCCGTAGATCTGCTTAGTCTTTAATTGTTCTTCGTTAAATTGCTTTAAATTCAGTCTACTTCGTTTCCGATTCACGTTCCATCTCCGTTTCTACTGAAATTTTATGCAAATCGATTGGAGAAGATGATGTCGCTGTTAGTTAGTACTTTAGTTGTTGTTTTCCAGCTTTTCATCCGTACTTTACCTTTTCAGCAAATGGTCCCCACCGTCAGTTTATTTCCCAGGTCTAGGTAGTTTAGGAAATAGTTTCTTAGATCTAGTGATTGTCTCGATTTCCGGTTTTCATGCATAATTTCTGTTTGTCCTAGATCTAGTTGTTAGCGTAACAGATCTCACTCAAGTTAGTTTAATTTCCTCAACCCAAAAATGCATAGCAGCAGCCAACCCAAAAATAGTCCCGAATCCTTGAGCATGTTACGCATTCATCTCTGTGGGATCGATCCCTACTTTCTTGTGCAAATTTTAGTATACGTGGTTGAGGGTTTTTGAAGCGATATTTTGTGTGTCCGACGACCGAGATCTTCCAACGATCCGTGAGTTCCTAGACCTTGTGATCTAGTGGATTCGCTGGACCTAGGGGACTTGTTATTCCTTTCTGTGCACACAGTACTTAGCAAAATACAACAGGCTTCAAATGGCGCCGTTGACGGGGATGGATGGCGTTAATTGTTTATGCGTATGAGGATTTGGTGTAAATAGTTTAATTTCTGTTATTTTGTTTTCTTGACAGTTTATGAACATGGGCTTCCATTCTAGAAGTTGGGCTAGTTCATTTGGGTCAGGAAACGCCCGATACAAGTGGCAAGTCAAGGAGTCTACGTCCACCGTCACTACCAGATCAAGGTTAAGGACAGTAGACCCGTTTCCGTTCGAATCAGAAAGTGAGAAGGAGTGGAACTCGTCAGGAGAAGAGGACCCGAAGTCATCCACAGAAACAGAGCATTCCGAGACTGAGGAAGAGGAAGACGTGAATATGGCACATTTAGTGGATCCCGATCCGGAGATAGGTTCACTCACCGCGCATCTAGACGGTGAGCCCGCCCATGCCATAGTCCCAAACCCACGTCGGAGGTCTATCGATATCAAGACAAATGTGCTCGGGGTTTTGCCCACATTCTCTGGACGAAGGAACGAATGTCCTTACGAATTCCTAAATGAGTTTAGTAAGCTTTGCAGCATTCAAAAGAGGCCCAACGAGGCGACCGAGGAGGACTACCGCTTGCGTGCAGTCCCGTTTGCCCTCAAGGGGGAGGCTAATACTTGGCTATTGAGGCTCCCACCAGACTCGATCAACACATGGAAGGACTTCAAGCTGGAGTTCTTGGATTATTTTTTCCCTTCCAACAAGACAAACACCTTGAAGAAGGAGATCTAGGAGTGCAAGCAAGAATATGATGAGTCTCTAAGCTCTTATTGGTCTCGGTTCAAGGGACTGTTGGATGCTTGTCCGAACCACAGGATGATCGAAGCAGAGACTTACTATCTGTTTTACGAAGGTGCAAACCCTGAATCAAAAGACTTGATGAATTCCTCGATCGGGAGAAATTTTATAAAGAATAAAGCAAGTGAAGCCAGAGAAACTTTGGGGAGATTGATCGAGGCGAAGAAGGCCTATGATAACCCGCGGAGCATTTTGAGAAGGGGATCAGCCAATGCAGTAACAGAGCAAGATGACAAGAAGGTGGAAGACAGGATAGACAAATTGGAGAAAGCACTGCTGAATGCAATTGAGAAGTACAACCCTCATGCTCCATCGGAAAATGAGAAACCCCCTGGTTCGGAGGAAAGGCAACTTCATCCTTATTATGGTCATCTTGTGAAGGGGAATGCCAAGCCCAGGCAAATTCAATGGGAAGCTGGAATCCGGATGGAAGTTGGAACAAAGGGAGACAAAGGGAGGCCCCATCAAAGTCAGCCGCCCGCACTGCAGCTCACAAATTATGCACACCCTCCAGAGAGGCAGTCCAACTGGTCAGGGAAAAATCAAGAGGGGCAACTGCAACTGGGGTACAGGAATCAGGATCATACTAATTGGGGAAACATGAATCAGAACAATCCAGGGAACTCCTATGTGCCACCTCACCAGATGAATAACCAAGGGAACTATCAGAATTCCCAACCAAATCACCAAGGGAATCAAGGGTCTAGCAACCAGTACAATACCCACCAAGGAAATCAGGGGAACTATCGACAACCCCAAGGACAAAAAACCAAGGTCAAGGATCAAATTCTAATCAATTCAACTCCAGGCCACAAAGGAGTCTGGATGACATGGTCCACAACCTAGTGAATTCACAGCAGTTCATGCAGAATAACTTGCATTCCAACAACGACGTGGTGCACAAATTGCAAGACGCTCAGTCGGAACACAAAGCCGCCGTGGACATGATGGCAAAACAGCTGTCCCAGATCGCGGTTTCTTTGAATGAGATGAGGGGAAATGAAGGAAAACTTTCTGCCACGGTCAAGCCACCTGACCGAGCAAACATTAGTCACATCACCTTGAGATCCGGGAGGGGCTATGAAGGACCGATGCTGGAAATCAACGAAGAAGTACCCGCGCAAGCAAGTAATGGGAAGGAGAGTCAGGGAGATAGACCTAGAACCAGAGAAGTTCCTGTTCAGGATGACCTTCAGAAAAGAGATTTAGGGGGATCTCTACCTCGATCAGCTGATCCATTTTTCCTAAATCCAGAGCCTGATGTAGTAAGTAAAGAAGGAAGTGGGGAAGCTGGAGAACCCCCAGCTGGGAATTCCACAAATGCGGTTAAGCGGGCGAAGCCGTTTCCATACCGAGGGGAAGCAAAGAAAAAGAAGGATGATACAGAGGACCTCATGGAGATTTTTAGCAAGCTGGAAATCAACCTGCCCTTCTTGCAAGCCCTGAAGATGCCTGCCTTTAGCAAGTTCATCAAGGAATTCATAGCAGGGAAGACCAAGTCGGACGGGAAGATTGTGATCGGGGAGAACGTGTCTGCTGTGACACAAAAGCGAAGGATGACTTCAAAATGCACAGACCCAGGTATATTCACATTATCCATTTCTCTAGGGGATATCAAAGTCGAGCATGCTATGTGTGATCTAGGGGCGTCTATAAATGTTTTACTTACCGCTTTCAATCTACAAGAAACTGACAGGGGTTAGGATGGTCGCCACTAAGGTGGTAATCCAGTTAGCAGATAGAACTTGCATCTGTCCTGAAGGTGTGTTAGAAAATGTCATAGTCAAGGTGCATGATTTTCTATACCCTGCTGATTTCTATGTTATCAAAATGAATGATAATGAGTCTGCTGAGTCTAGTGGCGTGCTTTTAGGGAGACCATTCTTGCGCACTGCTAAGACCATTATCGATGTCTTCGATGGAACAATTTGCTTGGATTATAATGGGGAAAAATATACATTTAGCATAGATGAGGGAATGAAAAGACCATTGGATGTTGAGAATTTGTATGCTATAGATGTTATTAACCCTTTGGTCTAAGAATATCTTGAGACAGAATTGATACATGAACAAATTGACAACTCGGAGTTGAGCCATTTAATCAATCAAGAAGTTGTAGGGTGGTGTGCAACAATGAACACAACGGAATTGACAGACGAGGAACTAACAGAAGCCATCATGGAGTTTTGCAGAAGTCCCTGAGTCAGCTAGATCAAGGGGATCAGCCCATGTAGCTAGTCTGGAGAATTCTCCTGAGTCTGGGAAGGAAACATTACCTCGATATTGCAGAAAAAAATCCCTTGCCCCAGGAAACAAATTACACAAGGAAGGAACTGAAGACACTCCCACCAGGCCTCAAGTATGCTTATTTGGAGGAGTATGAGGCATTCCCAGTAATAGTCAACAGTAACTTGACCGAGGAACAGGAGAAGGAACTGTTGGAAGTGATCAGGCGGAACAAGAAAACAATAGGGTGGACCCTCTCTCGACTTAGTAGGAATCAGTCCTGATCTCTGCATGCACCACATCCGTTTAGAAGAAGGTGTGAAGGCTCACCGAGATGCACAACGAAAACTGAATCCGAACATGCGAGAGGAAGTCCTGAAGGAGGTGTTGAAATTGCTCGCTCTAGGGATCATCTACTCTATTCCGGACAGTGAGTGGGTCAGTCCTGTCCATATGGTGCCCAAAAAGTTTGGAATACAGGTTGTCAAGAATGATAAGAACAAATTGGTGCCCACTAGGCTAGTGACGGGGTGGAGGATGTTCATCGACTATAGGAAGCTGAATGAGGCCACAAAGAAGGACCACTTCCCCTTACCCTTCATTGATCAGATGTTAGAAAGATCTTGATGGATACAGTAGCTATTTCCAGATCTACGTTAACCCAGAGGACCAAGGGAAAACCACGTTCACGTGCCCTTTCGGTACGTATGCAAACCGAAGAATGCGTTTGGATTGTGTAACGCACCAGGAACGTTCCAGCGGTGTATGATGAGTATTTTTTCGGATTTGCTTGAAGTATGCATTGAGATATTCATGGATGATTTTACCGTATATGGGAATTCGTTCGACACTTGTTTGGCCAGCCTTGACCTAGTGTTAAAAAGATGCCAGGAGAAGCACCTAGTTTTGAATTTCGAAAAATGTCACTTCATGGTGACTGAAGGTATTGTCCTGGGTCATGTGGTTTCTGAAAGAGGAATACAGGTGGACAAGGCAAAGGTAGAAGTGATATCAAAATTACCTTACCCCACGAACCAAAAAGAAGTCAGAGGCTTCCTGGGTCACGCAGGATTTTATAGGAGGTTTATCAAGGATTTCGCGAAAATCGCGCAACCGCTCACTCATTTGTTGCACAACGATGTGGAATTCGTCTTTGACGAAGGATGCAAGAAGGCCTTTCAGTTGCTTAAGGACAGACTCGTGTCCGCACCAATAATCAGGGCGCCAGATTGGAATCACCCCTTTGAGATAATGTGCGATGCGAGTGATTTCGCTGTGGGAGCTGTCCTAGGGCAGAAGATAGACGGAAAAATTTATGTGATCTTCTATGCATCCAAGACTCTAAATCAAGCTCAGAAGAACTATGATACCACGGAGAAGGAAATGTTGGTTGTCGTTTACTCGTTCGAAAAATTTCGACCTTATCTTCTTGGGTCGAGGGTTATTGTCTTCACAGATCACGCAGCAATAAAGTACTTACTGGCTAAGAAAGAGTCTAAGCCGAGGTTAATCCGTTGGGTGTTGCTTTTGCAGGAGTTTGATTGGGAAGTGAGAGACAAAAGAGGAACGGAGAATAGAGTAGCCGATCACTTGAGCAGAATTCATCAAGGGGAAACGGAAGAGGCCATACCCGATGCTTTTCCTGAAGAGCATTTGTATTATCTAGGGGATTTTCCTAGACGGATCAGTTGGGAGGCAGTTTTGGCATTAACCGGTCTAGGAGAATCCGACAAGGGGAAGCGAACACTTAACGCAGAACCATGGTTTGCTGACTTAGCAAATTACTTGGTCACGGGAGAGGTGCCAAGTTCAGACGAAGTTTCCCGGGCCCAGAGGATGAAAATTAAAAGCGAAGCCAAATATTACTTTTGGGACGACCCTTACTTATGGAAGATGTGTTCGGATCAAGTGATTAGACGCTGCATTCCCGAATGGGAACAAAGAGATGTGCTAATTCATTGCCACACCTTGGCGTGTGGAGGTCACTTTGGACCAAGGAAGACAGCAAGGAAGGTATTGGACAGCGGTTTCTACTGGCCAACGCTTAACAAAGATGCTTTCGAGTTTTGTCAGTGTTGCGAGAGGTGCCAACAGACAGGAGGAATTTCAAGAAGGGACGAGATGCCCCAGGTCCCGGTGATTGTTTGTGAAATCTTCGACGTATGGGGGATGGACTTCATGGGACCATTTCCATCATCCTGTGGGAACACATATATATTGGTTGCAGTAGACTATGTGTCTAAATGGATAGAAGCTAAGGCCACCACGACATGTGAATCGAAGGAGGTGGCAAAATTTCTGAAGGCCAATATCTTCAACAGATATGGAGTTCCTCGAGCCATTGTCTCATATCAAGGAACACATTTCTGTAATCGCACCATCGAGGCTCTGATGAAGAAATATGGTGTTCACCATAGGGTATCTACCCCGTACCACCCTCAGTCTAACGGCCAAGCAGAAATTTCTAATCGCGAGATCAAGGCAATATTGGAGAAGACAGTTAATCCGTCAAGGAAAGACTGGAGTAAGAGGCTCGGCAATGCATTATGAGCCTACAGAACTGCTTTCAAGACTCCTATCGGAATGTCGCCTTATAGGCTGGTGTTTGGAAAAATGTGCCACTTGCCCGTGGGTATCGAGCACAAGGCGTACTGGGCAGTTAAGGAGATGAGTATGAAGCCTTCGGCTTGTGAGGAAGAAAGAAAGTTACAGTTACAAGAACTGGAGGAACTGAGGCTGGAGTCTTATGAGTCTGCCATGTGGTATAAGGAAAGGACAAAATTATGGCATGACAAGAATCTCCGGGTCAAGGAACTCCATGTGGGACAGAAGGTGCTCCTTTTCCAATCCCGGCTCAAGCTGATGCCAGGAAAGTTGAAGTCTAAGTGAATCGGTCCATATACCATTGTCGGCCTCCGCGCAAATGGAGCAGCAGAGATCCAGGGAAGTGCGTCTAACTCTAACTCTGTTCTTTTTTTCTTGTTAATGGTCACAGAATGAAAATCTATAGGGATAATTCTGAATTGTGTGTAGTGGAGGAAGTGCCACTACGCGCACTCTCCATTATCACCTAGTCAGACAAGGAGGTATTTTCGATAAATTCCTGGGTCAGGTAAATTGGTTGACATTTTTAAGCATGTACACTGAACCAGGAAATCTCGGGAATACTCAAAAGGAGTGTGTAAATAGTTTAATCACGTTTTGAACATAGGAAAAAAAATGTATATAAAATTTAAATCTTCCAAAAATATTTTCGAAGCACAGACTCCGTAGGAAAACCGATGCCTTATATTCTAACCTTGACCTAGGAGTCTGGCGTCTTCAATTATTTTGAGTATAGGGTCATGGTCAGGGAAATCAGCTAGGGAAGGAGAGCCTGGAGAAGGAAGTCAAGGAGGGATGGAGATAATTTGAATTTCAAATTGGCCGATATTTATGGGAGGTGTTGCTTACATCACGCCTGCAACCGCACCATCTTTTCACCAGAAAAGGCTAACCGGCAATTCTCTCTCCAATAATCCCAATCGACGAAAACTGCATTTCCTCTTCCTTCTCTCTACTTTGTTTCTCCCTCAAAACACAAACCCTAACCAATTTCGACCGATTTTTCTTTTTTATTTCAGATTTACAGTAATGGATCCAACTCAGGCCACCAGAAGTTCACAGCCGGCGGTGTATGACGCAGTTCTATTGGCAGAATTGACGCAAAAATTAGGTAGCGTCGAGAAAGCGAAGGAAGTCTACGCTCTGTTCTCCGCCAGCCTGATAACATCCACGGCGGCCATACCACCACCGACGATTCCAGCGGATTCAAAGGCACAACCCGCAGTTCCCCAAGAAGAAAAGCCTCAAGATTCAATCAGGGTACCGGACTCTGGTTCTCAACAAGAAGAAACCGCTTCACTGGATGCGGATAAAGAAGAGGCGACGAACGAACTGCAGACGGATGGTATGCGGAATGACGGACAAACGGAGATGGAGGCCGAACAACAAAGTGATGGAAACCCTAACTCTAAGGGTGAGAAGAAGGGGGAAACCCCTGTTCGAGAGGAGATTGTTGAGGGGGAAACCCCTTTTATGGAAGAACTTGTGGAGGGGAAAACCCCTATTGTGGAAAGGATTGCTGAGGGGGAAACCCCTGTTCACGAAAAAGTTGCTGAGGGGGAAACCCCTGTGTTAAAGTTGATGGCTGAGGGGGAACCCCCTATGGAGACTGGGGATGAAACCCCCAAGGATTTTATGGGTGCGACCCCTAAACCAATGGAGGAGGGGGCAACCCCAAGTGATGTCAAGGGGGAAATCCCTGTTTATATTGAGGGGGCGACCCCGATGGTGGATGATGTGGGGGAAACCCCGGAAAAGCTTGTGGAAGAAACAAACCTAGAAACTACTGGAGAACAGTAGCCCGTTGAGGAGGGGCTAGATCTGATTGTGGACCTGGTGGACGACCAGGAAGAAGAAGAACCCTAGGTGGACGAGAGAGCAGAGAGGAGAAGGGCCAGAAGGAGTCTGCTTGACGATGTAGATGACTTTGTCTATTCCGAGAAGGAGGAAGTCCCTGCCCGAGGGATGGAAGTGGAAGTGGCAGAGGCGACCTAGTCAACACGGTCAAGGATAGCTCCCTCCGTCAAGGAGGTTGAGGAAACCCTTTCCCCAGTGACCGAAGTTCCCTCTGCCGATGAACAAGACAAGCCTACTCATGGGTACGACTCCGAACTTGGAGAATCTGAAGAGGAGTTTATCCAAGGACGTCTGGAGATATGGCTGACTAAGGAACTGCTGGAGTCGATGAGGCATTACGACGATCAGAAACGGGCCACAGTGTACAAAGAGAGATGCAGTGCTGGAAAGATGGCTAAGTCTGGCAAACAGTAAAGCTCCAAGGAACTCATGACGATTGCATGTGATGAAGATTTCCGCACATGTATCTATTCAATCGGTTTTGAATTTGAATGGTTATTGAGGCACAGCCAGGAGAAAGTGCCGGTGGATTTAGCACGGGAGTTTTTCTCGACATTCCGATTAAAGAACACTTCTGACCTCGACGCGGACTCCATCACATTCAGGCTTTTTAATGAGGAACATGAAATGAGCATCCGAGAGTGGTCCCTGAGAATGGGGTTGTTT
>NW_025952147.1:0-8000 GCF_023119035.1 Salvia hispanica
ATTGTTCGGTTTTTCAGATTTCCACAAATGTAAGGAGAGACTACACAACTTTCGATTGTAATCTTGATTTTTTTTTTCTCTTTTCCATTATTAACTTAATTTGATCCATTTGGGGAAATCTGAGAGAATCTGGTCAAGCCTTTAAAAACATGGCATAGTTTCCACAAATGGAAAGCACAAATTGACACGTAGAAGCTTCAAACCGACCTTGATTTAATTATACTACTATAACACAAAAGAACTTAATTAAATGATTGCATGTAACATGAACTCTATGCTAATATTTTTGGAGTGAGGTCATTGATGAGCAGTTATGGTGTGGAAATGAATCTTCATATATTATCTCTGTGTCAGTCAATTTTTGTTTGGCAGATCATTTAATAAATTATCCCATGGATCTTCACTAATTACGTGTTAATTACTTTGACAGAGAATTAGTATTATAATAGTAGAAAATAAATCAATCAAAAACTTGCGATAAGCTTTTCCCTAATATATATGTTGTACTATAGAATAGAATAGTTTTTTAGTACGTGTGACAAAATGCTCAAGTCAAAAAAATAAACAAAAGAAATTCAAATTAGAAAACGAATAGAAAAACATTAAAAGCTCTATTCAGAATTATTGTAGAAGATCCTACAAACGAACATGAAATCAGAAGCAAATGAACAACACACATCCTAATGTTATCTGTCAACTTCATTCGTAAAAAATGAATGATCTCCAAACAACTCCAAGCCATAGGAGTATTTTTTTAACATCCATCACAGAACATACAACAAAGAACACAAGAAAAGGTCATGAAGGCAAGACACACAAACACAAGCAGGCACTACAATAAATTCAATCAATAAGGACGCAGATTTTAGGACGCAGTTCCTTGCGTTGTAATTTTTCCAAGAATTGCTAAAATTTGAGACGCAGATAAAAGCGACCTTAACTCAAGAAAGCATTGGAGACACATTATAAAAGTGTCCTTAATTAGATTGATTAGAGGCACATTAAAGTTCTCACACTCCCTCTACGATCTAATTAACCCTCTCTAATTAACCATCACTTCTCTCCCTTCCTCCACACAACCTCAATGTCGCAGCCCTAGCTTTGCCGTCGCATTTCAGCCGCATGTCGCCGCCGTTCCGCCGCTGCCGCTAACGATCGCTCAAGCTGAGCGTAAATCTGATGATGATCGCCGGAGAAGCTCTGGAATCAAACATCACGGTGATCGGACCGCTCGTTCTCCAAGCAATTGCTCATTGCACATCCCCTAATCAAATCGAAGGCGTACATCCGCGATTTCACATCATCGCTTCACTACGTATGCACTTCCAACTTCTCTATTTCATCCCGTCCACATTCTTCAGGTAAATTTTGATTGCTAAATTGTTGTTGTTGATTGCAATGTTAACACTTTTCATTTTAAAATTGTATATTTTGAATTTATTGCATTCTGCATTTTGAAATAATTCTTTTGTGGAGTAGTTAAATTGATTGCACATCAATTGTTTGTGTAAATGACTGACCTAAAATGCTTATGTTGTATAGTAGATCGTTATGTTCCTTTCATGAAATGCAAAATAAAATTGGCATGTATGTATCAAATCCTCATCTTCCTTTGTCTTTTCTATACTATTCTCTATTGAAATGGTAACAGTTCATGTCATAGTTGATGAAGTTCATACACAGTCTATCCTAGTTAGTTAAATATATTTTGTAATTATTGGGTATCATGGTTAGCTGAATTATAAATAGATGGATTATATTGTTATGGATTAGCATTTGCAGATAGTACTTTACATATTTTGATTGATATTCAAATGATGCAGGATCAAAAAGTAAGAATTTTTTATGTGTTGTTGCTATTATTTTGATCATGTGTGAGATTGTATTTTGACTAGGTATCCATCTCATCAAGCTAAGAAAGGTTATCTGATAATGACATACTGGATTCCGGATGGACCTTTCTTGCTTTCTTCTAATGCTAGTCATTATGTTGAAGTTGGCTCCTTTGTAATCAATCATGAAGATGAGGTAAATATATATTTGCTACAATCATCTTATATTTGAACTAAATAGGTCACAATTCTTACATTAGTTCTCTATTATGTGCACATGCCTCAGTTCTGCAAAAAAATATTCCAGTTGCACCATCTTTTTCCCATGAGAAACTTGATTTATTCCTTATCACTTTCATATGCAATTTTTTATTTTCCTGTTATGAGTTTCCCCTGCTATTCTCTTGATGCAAAATTTACTGCCTCAGTGGTACAAGAAAAACTTACTACTCTAGATCTTCTTCATCTTTGGAAAATACCCACTGGTTTAATTCTTGAGGTACATTTTTAGTGCTCTTGATTATACATGTTTGAATATGTCTACTAGTATCTGTGTGTTAAGTACTTCATACTAATCCTTTGATCAATGTGAAGAAATTTACTGTCTCGTTCCATACAAGTGCTAGTGGTACAAGAAAAACATACTACTCCCTCCGTCCCATAAAAGTTGAGACAAAACTTTTGGGCACAGAGATTAAGAATTTATATTAAATAAATAGGAGAGATGAAAAAAATAGGAAAGATAAGAGAGAGTAAAGTAAATGATGGAATAAAATAAGAGTGATTAGATGTTTTGTCTTTTGTTAAAAAAGGAAATGACTCAACTTTGTTGGGACGGACTAAAAAGGAATACGACTCAACTTTTATGGGACGGAGGGAGTACTTCAGATCTTCTTCATTTCTGGAAAATACCCAATGGTTTCATTCTTGAGGTACATTTTAGATCATGATTATACATGTTTGGATATTTATTTAGGCTAAAACAACCTGCATTTTATAGGTTGATTATTTAGTAACTAGGATCACATCTTCGCACGTGCAGATGATGTGCTAGCTCACAACACAATATGGCAATGATGGTGATGGAGATCGTTGAGAGGTATGAATTATTTGACATTACATTGATTTTTCATGAACTGTTAAATTTTTTTTTGCATATATATGAGTAGTTATTATTAAAAATTGAATATGAGAGCTTTGTGGGAAGTGGGAACAGATATATTTTTGTTGAGGAAACTCCATCACAATATGGTGGACTAAGCAAAGGAGACTTTGAAGCAGCTGATAGTGTGAATGAGATTATTGTGAAACCTTCAGCTCAACACATTGTTGAATTTTCTACCAATCAGGTGAGCATTTTTTTTTCAGTTTAAATAGTTTATTGAAATAAAAGTTCCTGATATAGTACTACTATATGTTTTATCTGAAATTGCCTTAGTGATTTGAAAAATTATATGTTGGCTGAGTTTTTGGAAGCACGGAAGAAAAGTCGGTTGTTGGATGGATGCTTTGCATTGGCAAAAGTATTGGAGTGTTGTCTTTTTTTCCAGCTATACTTGGTATGCTTCTATTTGCTGCATGGCGATCTTGTGACCTCTGGATTTCATGTAATTTCCAGTGGCTTCTATTTTTCTTCAAAAACTATAGGATCAATTATAGTCATTCATTTAGCCATGTTAAGGATTTAACATAGATCAGAAGCACCTTTACACTTTAAACCCTTTGCTTTTCTATATTGTGCTAATTGATCATCCTCTGTTTTTGTTTTGCAGTGGAGTTGCTGGTTATATTGAATCAGAAGACAAATAGATTGTTGTAATCTTATTTGAACTGCTACGACTAAGTACATGACATTGATTACATATTTACATGTAAGAAATTGTAATTCATTATTTTAGCTTTCACTACCAACTAGAACAAAAATGTGACTGAGATAATCTGTTCAATATTTTTTCCCAACTGTTTTTCTCTCTCGCGTTAGCAAAAACCTATACATTTGTCGACAACTAGGGTCGCGTTAGGGAGTACTAATTTAGGGATATCACCTTAGATTGGAATATCATCTTAGAGTAGTGTTAAAATTAGAATTTAGGGACGCTTTTCTTAAAAGTGTCTCTAATTTGTATTTAGGGACACTTTTTAATAGTGTCTCTAAGTTGATTTTTTAAGGACGCTTTTTAAAAAGCGTCTCAAAATTATTTCACCGGCGCTTACATTTTGCGTCGTTATCTTGTTTTGGCACACCACCACTAAGGACGATTTTTAAAGCGTCGGTGATATATTTAACAACATAAATTAGCGTCCCTAACTTAATAAAAAAGTGTCATTTTTGTTGTAGTGAGGAGAACACAAATGCAATAAGAAACAGTAACCACAATAAACCACAACCCTAAATTGCATCATTCGGTCTTTTTCGAGAAATTACATGTGGCTTAATTATGTTGCACGTGTCAATGTATAGCTGCTAGGAACTTCAAATGTGAAGATAGTTAGCCAATTTGTCGGAGCAATGCCTAAAATTGGGGCATTGGGGCAGTCTCAAGTATAAAATGCATATGGTAATACATTTTTAAATATGTGCAAATACCCATACGAAGCCTGTGCAATAGCTCATGCCTATTACTCCCACATTTATGTTGATGGAGATGGTTACCTACAAAATTTACTACTCAATAATTGATTGGGTGGGTATTGAATAGTGGTAGGCACGTTTTTTGCCTATAAATACCGGGGTCTCTGCAGCTTGAACTCACACTACAACAACCCAGTCCACGGTCTACGTCCGTCACGCTTGATCGACGATGGAACGCGGCTACGCACGTGATTTTCTCGGGTGAGCAAAGTATACAACATTCTCGATACTAGTTGGTCTTCAGTGAAATATGCTGTCATAACGTTTGGTTGTTTACAAACATTACGTTATGACAGCATATTTCACTGAAGACCAACTAGTATGGAGAATGTTGTATACTTTGCTCACCCGAGAAAATCATGTGCGTAGCCGCGTTCCATCGTCGATCAAGCGTGACGGACGTAGACCGTGGACTGGGTTGTTGTAGTGTGAGTTCAAGCTGCAGAGACCCCGGTATTTATAGGCAAAAAACGTGCCTAACACTATTCAATACCCACCCAATCAATTGTTGAGTAGTAAATTTTGTAGGTAACACTACAATAAATTCAATCAATAAGGACGCAGATTTTAGGACGCAATTCCTTGCGTTGTAATTTTTCCAAGAATTGCTAAAATTTGAGACGCAGATAAAAGCGTCCTTAACTCAAGAAAGCATTGGAGACACATTATAAAAGTGTCCTTAATTAGATTGATTAGAGGCACATTAAGTTCTCCCACTCCCTCTATGATCTAATTAACCCTCTCTAATTAACCATCACTTCTCTCCCTTCCTCCACACAACCTCAATGTCGCAGCCCTAGCTTTGCCGTCGCATTTCAGCCGCATGTCGCCGCCGTTCCGCCGCTGCCGTTAACGATCGCTCAAGCTGAGCGTAAATCTGATGATGATCGCCGGAGAAGCTCTGGAATCAAACATCACGGTGATCGGACCGCTCGTTCTCCAAGCAATTGCTCATTGCACATCCCCTAATCAAATCGAAGGCGTACATCCGCGATTTCACATCATCGCTTCACTACGTATGCACTTCCAACTTCTCTATTTCATCCCGTCCACATTCTTCAGGTAAATTTTGATTGCTAAATTGTTGTTGTTGATTGCAATGTTAACACTTTTCATTTTAAAATTGTATATTTTGAATTTATTGCATTCTGCATTTTGAAATTATTCTTTTGTGGAGTAGTTAATTTGATTGCACATCAATTGTTTGTGTAAATGACTGACCTAAAATGCTTATGTTGTATAGTAGATCGTTATGTTCCTTTCATGAAATGCAAAATAAAATTGGCATGTATGTATCAAATCCTCATCTTCCTTTGTCTTTTCTATACTATTCTCTATTGAAATGGTAACAGTTCATGTCATAGTTGATGAAGTTCATACACAGTCTATCCTAGTTAGTTAAATATATTTTGTAATTATTGGCTATCATGGTTAGCTGAATTATAAATAGATGGACTATATTGTTATGGATTAGCATTTGCAGATAGTACTTTACATATTTTGATTGATATTCAAATGATGCAGGATCAAAAGGTAAGAATTTTTTATGTGTTGTTGCTATTATTTTGATCATGTGTGAGATTGTACTTTGACTAGGTATCCATCTCATCAAGCGAAGAAAGGTTATCTGATAATGACATACTGGGTTCCGGATGGACCTTTCTTGCTTTCTTCTAATGCTAGTCATTATGTTGAAGTTGGCTCCTTTGTAATCAATCATAAAGATGAGGTAAATATATATTTGCTACAATCATCTTATATTTGAACTAAATAGGTCACAATTCTTACATTAGTTCTCTATTATGTGCACATGCCTCAGTTCTGCAAAAAAATATTCCAGTTGCACCATCTTTTTCCCATGAGAAACTTGATCTATTCCTTATCACTTTCATATGCAATTTTTATTTTCCTGTTATGAGTTTCCCCTGCTATTCTCTTGATGCAAAATTTACTGCCTCAGTGGTACAAGAAAAACATACTACTCTAGATCTTCTTCATCTTTGGAAAATACCCACTGGTTTAATTCTTGAGGTACATTTTTAGTGCTCTTGATTATACATGTTTGAATATGTCTACTAGTATCTGTGTGTTAAGTACTTCATACTAATCCTTTGATCAATGTGAAGAAATTTACTGTCTCGTTCCATACAAGTGCTAGTGGTACAAGAAAAACATACTACTCCCTCCGTCCCATAAAAGTTGAGACAAAATTTTTGGGCACGGAGATTAAAAATTTATATTAAATAAATAGGAGAGATGAAAAAAGTAGGAAAGATAAGAGAGAGTAAAGTAAATGATGGAATAAAATAAGAGTGAATAGATGTTTTGTAAAACAAGAATAAGGGGAATTATTGGAAACTTTTGAAAACAGTAAATATTAAAAACAGTAAACAACTAAAAACAAGCAAATCACGGAGAGAAAAGTATAGAGATATGGGGAATTTCAGGGATGTGCTTTCGCTTTTATGGTTATACAAATTCCAAATTACAATACCCTAGCACAGTTAATACTTTGAAAGGACGAGTCACCTAGCTTATGCTCATGCGATACAAACGTTGATTACTAACATTAGGGTTGTCAATCCTAACACGTAACTCCAAAAAGCTCCTAAGACCCTTGAAAAATCCTCACTCTCAATTAACAGTGCCGTTTTAAGGGAAGCTAACTGTAGTGTCTACTAAGTGGATCTAACTCGCTAGAACTCTGTCACAGTTATGAAGCAAGTTGTATTGAATCATACATAATTGTGTCACTCAATTATGAAATCATGATTAACTTAGGGAAGAAACAAAGTAAAAACAAAACGGATATTAAATAGAAAACGGAATTGTATAACCAAAGTTGCTACTAACATATCCCTAGAATCCTATGAGTTTAGTTACACATGACTGAATAAACTAAAAACATAGATTGAAGGGAAAGCAATTTGAACATAAAACTAAAGCAAATAAAACCCGTAGGTTGAATCCTTGTCGTTCTTGATGTTCTTGAAATCCTTCTTCAACTCCTTGCACAATTGAAGTACTCTAGCTTTTGATCTCTATGAATGTGTTCTTGTTGTGTGTCCAAAAAAAAACTCTCTTTTTGATGAAGCTTGAGGTCCTATTTATAGGGGAAGATTATTCCTCATCATAGAAGGAAAAGATCTTCAAAATTTGGTAAATCTTGGAGCAAATCTAGGGCTGGTCGGATTCACCGCCTTTCTCCGGCGGGCCGCCCTTCGGTGTCCTTGTGCCTTCGGGTGCAAGAGTCGAAACGTGCTCCCAAAAAAATCCTACAACACGGGCTTCCTTAGTGGGCTTGTACCGATTTGGGTTTCTTGAGTAAGGGGCCCTTCGGGGTGGGTCCGTGCGACTATAAATAATGTTTACCCATACTTTAGTTTTAAGGAGCACCATTGGCCTACTGGAAAATGGCGCTAACTCCTTACTTGTCCATGAGGTCAGTGGTTCGATCCTCAATGGAGACAACTTGTGGAGATTTTATCTCCATGAGGTTTCCGCCTCTTGTGTGCTTGCGCGCATGGATATTGTTT
>NW_025952148.1:0-59806 GCF_023119035.1 Salvia hispanica
GTTCAGTTACGTATTGCTGGGGGATACGTATTCAAAGGGAATCGTATTTGAAATGCGCTTTCCCAAAGAATGCGTAACAAAGGTGTTTTTGGGGTCAAACCAAATAATCGGAAGTTCAAACTAAATCGCTTCTTAGAATGCGTATTTCCTAAAAAAATTAGTCCAAAAAACAGTCGGGCGAAACGCCCCCATGGCCCCCTTGCCCGCGAATAGAGGGGGGTATACTTACCGTGGGTTGAGGGGCCCCGGCGGCGGGGAAGGGGCGCGCCCCCGGGTTTGGACCAAAGGGTTTGTATTCTTCCCTTGGTTGTTTCATTCATAAATTTTATGAAGGTAAAAAACCCATTCTAAGAATGCATATCTCAAATACGCATTCTAAATTTTTTGGGAATAACCTTTTCTTAGAATGCTTTTTTTCCCCCCCCCCTCCGCGTTTTCTTTTTTTTTTTGGGAAAAAAAAAGCGCGACTTAGATACGAATTCTTAGAATCGTATCCTATTTTTGAGAAAAAAAAAAAAACAAACCTTTGGTGGAACCTTTTTTGTAGAACTCCCCATTTATAAATTTGGCCACCCCATGCAAATGTGTAATTCTTTTGTTTAATAATAAGGATGATGTATCACTATGGAGATATGATTGTGAACACGTGTTGCTTGATTTTGGGGAAAATTTGTTATTACATATTAAAAGCGAAATTTTAACTTGAAGGAGGGAAATGTTGATTATTTGGGAAAAGGCGAAAATTTTAATGCTTTATTTGGTTGAAAATATTGTTTTGAAATTGTGAAGGCGAAGTAGGGCCATTTTAGTTGCAATTATGTGATTGTGAAATAGATGTAAATAAAGCCCATGAAGTTGGAAATGCGATTTTGTGGATGATGCATTGACTAATTTAAATTTTACATATAAATATACGTGTTTGGGTATGCTATGGAACATCAAATGATTTATGTGGTGAAATATGTTATTCAAATAAACTTGTTAATTTGAAAAAATTTGAAGTTTGTGGGTAAGGGGGAACTTTTGAACTTTGTTGGGGAATGTGATTAGGGTAAGTTTATGTTGAAATGTTCGTGCTTAGATCTGGACTACTTGGAACCTAGCAGGGCTTAAAATACGACCCGGGGCCATATAAAGGGGTAAAAACAGGGAAAAAAGCTAGTATAAACTCCAAGCTATTTTTAAAATTTTATAGAGTGCCAAAGGGTGGGCCCCGGTTTAAACGTTTTTAGAACTTAGTTGTAGGTTGACAAGCTGCGGTACCCACTTTTTTTAAAAGGTAGAACCAACAAAGAAATAAGTATACTTGGGCCTTGGTTGTCCCCTTTTAAATGGGAGATCTTTAAGATCTAATAAAACCATGGGGTCTTGCATGCCATGCCAAAGTGGGCCCGGCGACACAAATCTGCCCAAGTTTGGCCCATTAAGACCACGTGTATAATAGAAACGAAAAACTATGGGGACGGAAAGAAGAAGACTTTGAAGATCGACCATCAGAAAGTTATTTTGACGATAGGGTGAACCCGACTTGGAATCCCCATTTAGAGCAGCGTTACCATGATCGGGCTGGGGGGAGAGATGTGTTTTGGGAGTGCGCCTTGTAGTTAGAATGACCGATATTTAAATCAACGTCCAAACTTGGACCCTAAGTTTTTTTGGGGAACTTTTTGGAATAACCTTGAACCCTTATCTATTTAAACACCTCGTTTGACTCACAATTTTCAAGTGATACCCATTATTTCTTTTCCTATATCAGTCATGACTCACTTGGCGTAAAATTTGTGTTTGTCCTCGTAACTTTGGACCTTTTTGCTTGAGTAGTATTCTTCAAATTCATAAAAACGATATTTGATTTTTGAGTTTGTCATTGAATTTCCCTTTTCCTAAAGTTTTTTGTAGTTATGACCTTGGTATGATCACATCCCCGGAACTTTTTTTTTTAAAAAGGGGATGGAAACACCTTTTGGAACTTTGGTTATTTATTTTGTAACCATGTTTGTGGCAAGTTCTTTGGGCGAAGTGAAATTTTTTTTGCTCGGTTTCCCCAAAGTATATTTTTTCCCCCAAATGTTTTTTCTTTCTTCGATCCAAGTTAAGGCTATCATGTTCTCTTTTTTTCCTTTTTTTAGAAAAGTTCCAACCCTTTTTAAGTTGCCCTCAAAAAACCCGTTGAACCATTACTTTTTAAACCTTTATGACATCGTCTATATTCCTAAATTTTTGGGATTTTTTTTAGGCCTTGACATGTTTGATCAAAAACCCCTTGCCCAAAAATTTTTTTTGCAAAATTTTGATCGGGCGATCGGTATGGGATTTGAGATTTCTAAAGTTTTTATTCACCTTACCCATTTTTTTTCTTTTTGCATTACTTTTTTTAATTCGTTTCTTGAGCCCCCTTTGAGACCACTTTTTTGAGATTTGGGGAAATTCCCTTCCCCAATTATCTTATCTTCTTTTTTGAGTCTTTTCCCCTCTTTTTTCCTTATTTGTGAATGTACTTGCCCATTTTGTTTTCCCCAAAAACCCTTTTTCTCTTGGCGTGCAAGCTGTCCCTGTCCTTTCTTCCCAATTGCCTTCTTTCAATGCTTTTTTGTATGATCATTCCTTGAACCCTACTTAAAAGAAGAATCATAATTTTACAAGTACATCAAAAAGGGGGTTTTCCCTTTTTTTTCCCATGACCCTCCATGTTTTTTGAGCTCTCATCAAATTATATTCTAAGCTCTATGATTTTTTTTCCGATCCCTAAACTTTTAATTTTCAAAAGGGGGAGAGTTATGTTAATAAAATTTAGCCCTGCTGGTTCAAACCAATTGTAATGGGGAAAGTTTGAAAGTGTCGGGGAGCTAGAGATGTTATTCTTGTTTCCTTGATAAAGTTTGGAGCCTTTCCGATAAAAGACATTTTGTGGTGTTTCCCGGGTTGAAATGGGCCCCTACCCAAGTTAAGGTTTTGTTTAAAAAGTTGAGTTCTTAATACATACTCTGGTTCTTGATGCGACACGAGGGAAGGAAAAGCTTAAACCCTTTAAGATACACTTTGGAAATAAATTCTGGGTCTTTTTGGGAAATGATACACCCCCAAAGGTGTAGACATGACCAATAAAACGGGGCAGAAATATTTGTTCTGGCCCTGCTTATTGGCCGGCTGGGAAATGGGAATTTTGTTATAAAAATTTGAAAGCCTCGAACGTAGAAATCGTACTAGGAAACTTAAGTTAGTCGTTTACGTTGCGAGATATGGCCCAATAAGAGATTGGGCGTAATCTTAGGAAGGGGTTTGGTTGGGCCGAATTTTGCGATGATTCGTTGGGGCCGGAAAAGGCAAAATATCCCTACACGCCCGAAAAAGGGGAACCCTTTGTATCCCCACGGAATCTCGTGGCGGGAACCGCCAAAATTTGCGTTACAACCACCCATGATAAAAAAGGGACGGCCCTTCCCCCCCAATCCCCAGGGAAAAAGAAGGAGGAAAGGAGGCTTGAAGACGTTTTGAAATGCGAGTTTTTCCGGATTTTTTTCCCGAAAATTTCCCTAGACCCCCAGGATGGGTTAGATTTCCCGATGGCCTTAAACCCGGGATGTTCCTTTCCCGAAGGAAACCTTTCCCATGGCCCCTAAGGAGTTGGGGAACAAAAGATTGGGTTACAGAGCTCATGGATTTGGGTTTTTCGTTAGGCCCGGTGTTTCCCCCAGGGGCCCGCCCGGGGTGCTCTTGTAAAGGGAAAAGAAAGAGCGGGGTTAAAGAGAATGTGTATTGACTATAAAAAGTTAACAAATTGACCCCCAAAAACAAGTACCCCTTCTTGAGGGTAGGCGACCTTTTGATCAACTCCAGACCTATTCTCTAAGATGGATCGGGGAATCCGGATCCATATGAAAGTGCGAAAGGGGGGGATATACCTAAGACCGCATTCCGTACCGAGATTTTGGTCACTATGGGTTTGTTGTGATGCCGTTGGCGAAAGCCCCCCACGGTGTTTTGGACTTGATGAACCCGGGGTTTTCCACCCGTACCTAAAAATACGTTCTCGTGTTCATGAAAGATTCTTGGGCTACTCGAAGGGTGAGGAGGGGGCCCGCGGGAAAACCCACGAATGGTGGAGGCCCTTGAGGGACGGAAAAAAGGGGTTTCGCCAAATTCAACAAAATGCGAATTGGGTGAAGGGGAATTAAATTTTGGGGCACATGTGTGTGAAGGGGTCAGTGGACCCCGCCAAGGTTGAGGGGGTCAAAGTGGAATTCGCCATCGGGGCGGGAACCCCAGATTGGAGTTTCTGGGTTTGGCCCGGGGTCTTCCGAAGGTTCATAGAAGGATTCTCCAAAATAAACGAGGCCCGGAATGACCCCAAACGAAGAAAGGAATCAAGGTGGCCCCCACCAGGATTTTGAAGGGGTTTCCAACTTTTGAAGGAAAAGTTGACCAGCGCCCGGTTTGGTTTGTGCCAGGTTGGGTGCGTAGTTTACACCCCCTTTGAAGGTCGGATTAAAGGGTGCGTGTTGATCCCGGGGAAAAACAAGGTGATCACCTGGGGTCACGGCCAAATTTAAACTTGCCAATTGAACTACCCCACCCCCCGATTTGAAATTAGCCGCCCATGGGGCTCCCTTTTAAAAATTTGGAGGCACCATCTCTACGGGTTAGGTTGAAATCTTTACGGATCATAAAAGTTTGAAATCTTTCCCCGGCGGGGAAAGGGCTGAACATGCGACCCGAAGGTGGCTCGAGCTAGTGAAAGGGCTACGATTTGGCATCAACTATCACCCGGCAAGGCCCAAAAGTAGTAACCCGGGTGCTTTAAGCCGTAGAACCATTCGCAACTTTGTTTTCCCACGGGAAAAGGAAAGTTTAGTACGGGAATTGAGTAAGGGGGGATAGAAGTAGTTAGGACCCGAAACCGTAAAGGGCGAATCCCCGTTGAGTAGGGCGAACCCAAGGACGGGGTGGTTTCAACGGCTAGATGTGAGATTGGAGGGGATTGATCAAAATGAGCCCGGGGAATCCGGAAAAATTTTAAAAAACGCTTGAAAAATTTTTCCCTTTGGGAAGGGGGGGCGTGCGTGGCGAACGACGGGGCTTAGGAACGAGATCATGAGCTAAACCCACGAAACCCCGACCTTTCCCCAGGGTTTCAAAGATTCCGGGTCGAAGAAGTCCTTTTGGGGGGAACGGGGAAAAGGGGTGTCGCGGCATTTGTGGAGGCGGTGTTTGCCAACTTTAAAGCCCCACAACAACGGCCCGGGACGAAAGGTTCAAACCCCTTGGGAAGAGTGGACTTCGTGGCCCGGGGTTCCCGAAGGGGCCCAAAAAAGGGGAAAAACCTTTCGATCGGGTGATCATAGATCGACTTACCAGAGTGCCCCCATTTCCCATTCCCGTAACCCTGGATGGGGTAGGCTGGGTGGATCTACATCCAAAAGATGGAAAGGAAATTTCATGGAGTCCCGTGGATTTCGTCGATCGTGACCGAAATTCACCTCGAAAAAGGATTGGGTTACAACCCAACTAGGAACCCGATTAAACTTTAGCACGACTTTTCACCCAGGGCCCATGGACAATCCAAAAAAAACCCTCAAAATCTCGAGGATATGCTAAGAGCCGTGGTTCCGGCCGAGGGGGGAAGTTGGGGAAAACAAAACCCCCTTTGATCGAGGGACGCCTACAACAACGGCTTCCCCCAAACGATCGGCATGGCGCCATATAAAACCCTTTATGGAAGAAAGTGTGAAACTCCCTCTTGGGATGAAGTTGGCGAACGAAGGACACTTGGTTGGTTTTCCGAAGAAATGGTGAAAAACGTTCGACAAATCCGGCCCCCAATGAAGGAAGCCCATGACGGGCCAAATCGTGGGGCGTTCGACGGGCCCCGGGCTTACAATTCCCGGTGATAAAGTTTTCCCCCAAAATATCCCCGTCCCCAAAAGGGGTAACGTTTTTTGGGGTTAAAGGGGGAAACGGGAAAACCCCATTTCATGGACCCTACGAAATTTTTTGAAGGAGTAGGACCCTTCTTATGTTTATGGGGCCCCCGGCCTTGGGAATGTGCACAACGTCTTTCATGTGTCGCGGTTCGAAAAACGTGTTCGATCCCAAACCGGGATTCGTTCGGGGATTTTTGCCTTATACCCGGACCGAGCTCGAAAGCAACCCCGGGATGATCTTGGATCGAAAGGTCCAATCTCGAAAATAAATCCCCGCCCCACGTGAAAATACAATGGAGAAACCAGGGCCGGGGAAAGGGAAACCACGTGGGAGCTCGAGGGTAAGATGATGGAACTATACCCCGGGAAATCTTCCCCTAGAGGTACCAAATTTCGGGGCGGGAAATTTTTTTTGGCAAAATCTGGGAAAATTCAAATTCAAATATTATTAGCGGGGATTATGAATTTTGCTTGAAAATATTGAGGGGTGAAATTAAATCTATTTTAAGTTTTAAGGGCCCTGTTTTTTTTATATGGGTGTTTTTTTGAAGATCATAGTATCCGTGTGTTAATGCTAAAAAGGTTATGGATTTACGAAGGATTTTAAAACCGGGCCAAAAATGTTTGGAAACAACAGCAAAAAGAGTTCTTTCAAAAGTTGGTTGATTGAAATCTTATTTTAGTTGATAAGTTGGGTTTAGGAAATTTTAAAATCCCCGGAGTTCATGATTTATTAAAGTTTTTGTGTTTGAAAGAAGTTGAAAAAGGAAAGGTTTTATCTAGTCTTAAGAGATGATCATTTTAAGGAAGTAGTGGCGTCGAATTTTCTTAAAATTTCGGGGTTGTTAATATGTGACATCTTGGGATCTTTCCCCGCATGCTCATTCCATAATATGTGATTATGAGGGCGACAAAGGGGGGGATAAAAGAAGTTCAATTGCCTAATTTTTAAAATTGTTGGGGGACATTGGCTATGATCTTATTTTCTTCTTGGAATTGTCTTTTTTTCCCTAGATAATGCGTTTGAATTTGTGAACTCACGGTATCTTTTTGTTAGAGTTCATGGCGAGCCCAAATTCTATTCTTCAATTGATCTACTTTGGAATGAGACATTGATCTTTTGGTTCCCCATGTTCTTATTGCCCCCAATTGAAAATTGGAAATTCTCAACCGACATCTAGAATGTTCATTCTTGATTGATTATCCCGAATCCTCTAGTGGCGACAATGACAATGTTATCATGGAGAATCGCAATCACTCAAAGGAGTGAAGAATTTTATTTTTAATACGGAGGTGGTTAAAACGAATTCCCAATGTGAAGAAATTACATCAAAGGGATGATGTGAAACAAATTGTCTCGGGTATCTATCTTATTGGGGGTAGATTGGAAAACTTTCATTGCTCCCCATAAATGAGTGAGGACTATTTGCGGGGGATTCGGTTCCCAAAAGTTGGATGACATACGTAAAAAGGGGGTTTATTGTCCCCTTGAGAAGTGTAGGGTCTCGGTGGCCACCCGAACTCCACATTAGTATGATATTGTCCCCTTTGGGCAAAAACCCCCACGGTTTGCTCCCTTTGGGGTCTCCCCCAAAAGGGCCCCTACTAATGGAGTTGTTTAATCATTATATATGTTTGCAACTGCTTTTTGTTTAGATGTGGGATATGGTTTTCTTTCCAAAATTTTAAAAGGGGGCTCTTCAAAACCCAAATGGGGAAACACTTGATGGCCAATTCCCAAGCCTAAATTTCACAATTGGAAGGCCCTTTAGTTTTAAAAAGATTGGATTTGTCACACAACTCTCACTTTCCCCTCTCCGGGTGCTTCATCTTCGTTATTTACGTCATCTGAAGGGATCCCCTCCCCAAATCGGAGAAATAGGCCCTCAAATCAATTATTGTAGAACGTTGCAGGGAATCAGTGGTGCTGTCAGCTAAAAAAATAGTAGAGGAAGAAGAGGGTTTTTATGGGGACCCAAATAGACCTTCATGTTCAAGTTGGGAAATCCCGGGAAGAAGCAATGAAGAGCAACAAGTGCCAACTTTGAAGTTCATTTTATTAAGTAGTGTTGGGCATAATTTCCTCTTCCTGTTCCAACTCATGTATAAAATGCCAAAAATCGTGAAGACCGAGCAAGCTCTATTGTAAAATGGACTCAATTTTTTAATCACTAGTAATAAAGTTTGAATTGTATTCCTTGAATAATGTATGATCTTTCTAAACACATAAAAAAGACAAGTCTATACCATTCAAGATGCATCAAAAGATGATATACTCTAATTAAACTCAAACAATAGCATGAAATCATCGCATTATGAGCAAACGTAAGCATTCAAGCAAAGGGAAGCAAGCTTAAAGTAATTACTCTATGAGAGGAGTGAACTTGATTTCCTTCTTCAACACAGTTGCGAAAAACACGGTTCCACCAACTCATCTAACCAAGATTCGACCCTGCAAGCCACGTTTAAAGCAGAATTCAATTTCAGTCAGGACATCTACCAAACAGTTGGCGTGCAATAGTTTCCAGTGTTTCATCCAGCCAATATCTCCAAATTCTTCACCTGTTACGGCATTTTTTTTCCTTTTTCCAAACAAACAAGGCTTCCCAATCCTTCGTCGATCTCTGAAGAAAAAACCTCAAAAATGTCAAATTTATGTAGCTTGAATTTGATTTGATTTTATTTTTTCCGAGAATTACTAATCTTTCCATTACTCCATTCAAATTTCTTAGAAATGGACCTAAACTTATTGGGCCCCGTTGAAAAATGGACCACACTTATTGGGCCCTCTTGTGTTAATGGGCTTAAGCGTATTGGGCCTTGCTGCGATTTTCTAGAATCAACTAAAATACCAAAAACTACGATATTGGGTAATTGTAACTCAATGATTAATCAATACGAGCTACTACTTAATTAAAAGCCCAAAAACTTTTGGGTAAAATTAAACATCATTTGATTTACAGCGTAGAACAAGAAGTGTATTGGGAAAATTTAAAAAAAGATAGTACTTTCGGCCTTAATCGCAAGCCGTCGGGAGATTAGTCGGATTCCGCAAAAGGCGATTCGGTACACCTGTGGTTTAAAAAAAAATAAAAGATAATAGTAGTAGTATGTATACAGAGAGTACAAGATCAATAAAAGGTTATAATTCAAACATAAATTATCCCAAGAATTTATGCCATTTAGAATAAAATAAAAGTTGAAGAATCGGTCAAAAGATCTGTTATGGAATTGGTTAGGCCCATTTGAAAAGGTCCAAAGCCCACCCTACATGAAAAAGGAATGGGCTGATTGCTGGAAACTAAGCCCATCATTCAGGTCTACTATAGTAGACAATTAATCCCTCGGTTCATCGTTAGGAGTTAGCAGCACGAGTTTTAAGATACCTTAAAAAGTGGATTGAGAAAGTTAGTGGAATATATTGGTTTTAAATAAAATGTGAGTAAAATAAGTTAGTGGAAGGTGAGACCCTATTACCATTTATGGTAAAAAAACGACTAAACGGGACTTTTATTCTATGACGGAGGGAGTAATGAAACTTTTTATAGTATTCAGTCCATCTCCCATTAAATGTTCAGTTTTATCATACCATTATTAACTATAATGGGTTTTTATCCAAATAATTTTTTTTTACTTCTTGCCAAAATTTTGGGACATAGGGGAGGATGGATATTATTTTTGTTTAAAAATTTCTTTATTTAAAGAGTCATCCTTTTTAATAAAAGAAAGGCCCCACTTTTTAATTTCACTTTTATTATCCAAAAAAAAAAAATGGGTCCCCATTTTCCAAAAATTTTTTAACCCAACTTTTCTTCACAAAAAGGGCCCCAAAGTATTCTTGGGGGGAAGGGAAAGTAGCAAGTATAGTGTCTTGCACTTTGACCCAGATCTCATTATTTCCTTACCTAAATTTGCAGCACCATACTATGAAAAGTTGAATTCTCATTTTAATTCGGGTGGTTTACTTCATTCCTTCAAATAGTTAATTGGCAGCTTATGGAGCTCTGCTTTCTCTTATGCATAATAGATCCCCTCCAAAAACATCCTTCTCCTCCCACTATCGACAAAAACAAGTTGAATCTTCCCAAATTTTGACCTTCTTGCTGGAGTTTCTTGATGCTTATTTTCCCCTTTGTTGTTGAGGGCCTTGATCCATTGGAGCGTCGCATTGCTGATGCATTTTTGCAGCTGAGGACGAAATTGAATCCCAGATTGTGGTTCAAATCAACAAACGACCCCCAATCGTTGAGGGTCATGACTTCTATCAAGATCTGCAGAAAAAGATAGAAAAATTTAAATTTGATCAAAATAAAGTGGAGAAGATTGCAGTTGAAGCTCGGCCGCACAAAATTCCTTTCCCTGGTTGACTTCTTCTTCCACTGTGAAGGAAAACGTGATGGTGGGCTTTGGGGAAGTGTTTCTTGAATTTTTGGGATAAGCTCACTGGAATCAACGAACCGGCAAATCATCCCCATCGGGGGTATGGGCGGAATTGGTAAGACCTTGCCCGAAATATTTTGAGAATGAACATGTTAAGGGCCATTTTTATATTCTTTTGGACTAAAATTTTCCCAAATTTTTAATGTTAGAAAAACCCTTAGATTTTTTCCCCGGGGTGGTGTGTCGAGTAGTGATCGGGAGGAAGAATTGGGGAAAAAAATTATACAAGTTTTTATATGATGGGAGGTATCTTGTGATAATGGATGATATGGGGTGTTGTGTGGGGAAAGATAAAATTTTTCTTTCCGAAAAAAAATCGAAGTCGAATAATCTGACAACTAGGCAGTCAAACTTGAGTTCAAAGTTGAATGAGTCTTTAGAGTTGGTATGATTTTTTTAGATGCCTAGGGGTTTGGGGTTTGTTTTGTAAGATTTTTTTGGGAAAGGGGAATTTGTCTTAAATTGGGAGAAAATTGGAAAGGATATTGTAGAAAATTGAAAAAGGGCTTCCTTTATCAATTGCTCCCATAATTTTTTAAAACGAGAAACAAGAGAATATTAAAGGGTATAGAGAAAAATTTTAAAATTCAATTGTCATTAAAATTGATGAATTTTGTTGAAAATTTGAGGATGAGCTATATCAATTTGCCAAACTTTTTAAAGCCATGTTTTTTTGTATATGGGTGTCTTTGAAGAAGATGGATATCCGTGTGTCAATGCTCCAAAAGCAAGGGGTTTTAAAAGGGTTTTTAACAGCTAGGGGGAAAATGTTTGAAACAGTCGCACAAGAGTACTTTGGGGTTTGGGGATAGAAATTTTTTTTTAATTGAAAAGTTGGGATCATTAAATGTTAAAATTAAACATGATTTGTTGAGAGATATGTGTTTAAAAGGATAAGGGAGGGGTTATATCATGTCATAAAATGATTTTGGGCTGAATAACAAACGCCCGGTCATTTTCCCAAAAAATCGGCGGTTTATGCGGGTTTTGGGTCCTTTTTGATCACTCCATAACGTGTTTGATAAAAAAGTGCCTCACAATCTTAGATTGTTGAGGATATTCAAACTATGATAATTTCTTGCTCCTTTGGGTTTTGGGGGTGATTATTTGCTAGATAATGTGTTTTAATTGGTGAACTCCGGGCCCTTGCAGTTAGGGTTGAAAAAGTCCCAATTCCCCACTTAGGAACTACTATGGAATCTGTAAATTTGGGTTTTTGATTTTTTAGATGATCTTATTGCACCGGGTTTAAAATTTTGGAAACCATCAACTTCAGCATCTCGGGTTTTAGTCCAGAAATGTTCTCCCAGATTCCCAGTGGCACAATAAATTGTAATTATGAAAATTTGGAAACACTAAAGTGAAAATATGTTTCTGAGTGAGGAGGTGGTGAAAAGAATTTAATGAAGAAAATTGGGAATCAGTTAAAAAAAGGAAGGAGCAAAATTTTCTCAGCTATCTTCAGCTTTTTTTGGAAAAAATTGTTGTGATATTGAAGACGTAATGATGAGTATTTGCAGGGATTAGGTTCCCACACTCCCCCAAGAAAATTTTCTATTCTTGCCCCCCTTTGGATCTGGAGTTGGAAGCATAATGCCAAAAATGGTTCATTGCCCCCTTTTTGGGAAATTTTATTAGAATGTGGTTTTTCCCAAAAAAGGCAATGGGGAAAAAATTGAAGGCCAATTTAAGCCTGTTTCACAGCTAGAGTCCTTGGGGGTCTAAGAGATTTTGGGTTGTGAAGGAGGGGTCCCATTTTCCATGTCTCGGGCTTCGTCTTTGTTATCTGAGCTGAAGGAGCTCCCCTCTGCAATTGGAGAAATAAACATGAAATAATTGAATTGGAATATGCAGTGAGTCAGCAGTGATGTCACCAAAAAGATGGTAATTGAACATGAGGAATTATAGGAGATCAACTGGAATTTCATGTTCGAGTTAATGTTGGGGGGAATGAAGGCATTGAAGAGTTTGAAATGCCAATTTAGAAAGTGGGAAATAGGTAGTCTCTGGATATCAAAGCATGGAAGATGTCGAAAAAAGCGAACATGGGTTGAGTTGTGTTTTTTTTTTAAGTTTTGTTGCTTTGTTTAGTACTCTAGTTTTTTTTGTTGTTACTTTTTTTCTACTACTTGTGTTTCTGTATATTCTGACATGAGCATGAATACCGAGCCATGGAGGAGGAGAGTACCAAGGGGGGAAAGATCGAGGAAAGGAAGAAAATTGAGGGAGCATAGGAACAGCTGAACGGGGGGGCTCTGCCCAAAAAGCAAAACACAGTGCTTTGGTTATTTTTAGTTGTCGTATTTAATTTTAATTTATTTCCTATGTAATAGGTAAAAGTCAGTGAAATTTTAAAATCCTTTCCCGGGGTTTTTTTTGTTGGTTCTTTCCCGGATCACATTTGAACCCAACCTAGGGTCCTAGAATATAAATAGGAGACTTTGTCTATCTTTCAAAAAGAAATAACAAATCTCCTTTTTCATTCTTGTCTTTTACTTTTCATGGACGACCACTGATCACTGAGCTTATCTGCCGCCCATCACCCTTTATACAAGTAACATCGTATCATTTTCTTTTTCTCATTTTTTTCCCTTCAATAAACATTGGTGTAAAAAGCAAGCTTCATCTTCACCTTGATGGCATTTGGGGTCTCAATTTAAACAGAGGGTGTGTTATGGAAATTGGGTTGTTGGGTTTCTGTTGTGTAAAATAACTCTACTGCAAACTTCTCCAACAGCTTAGTTTAGTTTTCAGATAGAAATAGCAGCGTTGAATTATACAAGTGCAATAACCAAAAATCCCAATTAAAAATCATGTCTTGTTGCTTCTAGAGGCAGTTAACTTGCACATTTTGTAAAAAATGGTACATCTTTCAGAGTTTTTTGTTTTCCAACAATAAAATTCAGTCACCTTAAAAAAATGCACATGTACACATCCCAAAAAGAAGTCCATGAATGAAAGACTATAAGATTTAGATTACATCCCAAACATGACATTAAAAAAAATATGTTTGAAGGAGACATGTTTTGTAAAAAACAATCACAACATAAAAAGGTAACCTTAAAAGTGATCAAAAATGAAAAATTCTTGATTTTTTCCGCAACCACAACGACATGAAGAAACAGGACAATTTTCTACACAACACGCCTAAACGACCTAAATTTACATCAAAATCAACAAATAAAAATTATCTTAGTTCCCATGTTCATCTCCCTTCAATTCCTACACTGATCATCTCATTCTTGTAAGCTCTATGCAAATGAGTATCGGTGTAGACACCCGAGCCCTCATGGGATTCATCATATTTATTATTTCACGGGGGAATTCATAATAAATTTGAATTAATTTATACATAAATTACATAGATTATGATTCAATTTTGGTTTATAACTAACTCAAAATATTGGATAAAATATAGTACTACTACAAGTTTTGAAGTATTGAAATTTTACATGGGCCTAAAGTTTGCTATCCGATGGAAAATCTGAGGGTACAATTAGAATTTCGTGATAATAACTTTCAAGTAATTTTCCAACAACTTTCAAAACCAATATTAGACACTATCACACAAAAATTGACTTGCCTAGTAGCCCAAGGCAGCTTTCTATCGAGCCTTTATGAAGCTTGTTCACCATGTCGATCGACTTCTTGTGTACGACTTGCCCTATGAGACCTTAATTATATTGTGAAAACGGGTTGGGCTGGGCCCATTATGCTGAAAGCCCAAATTCAGGTCCATCGTCAAAATCCAGTAGACAATTTTTGTATATTTTTTTCTGCTTCATGCAAAGTTAAGAGCAAAGTGTAGGGTCACGGGTCACCTAATCACAAATCTTATCTGTAAGCATTTCACTAATTATTAATCTCAATAATGCTGCACCATTGAAAAGTTGCAATTCTCAATTGTGAAATCAGAGTGGTTTATTTCTATTTTTCAATATTAAACTCTGTGCAACAAATTTGTTGTTTTCTTTCATCGAAAGAGTTAAGCATGGCAGCTTATGGAGCTCTAGTTTCTCTTATGCATATCATAGATACCCTTGAAAAACATCCTTCTCCTCCCCTTTCTATCGACACAAAACAAGTTGAATCTCTCACTCAAGTTGTTACCTACTTGCAGGAGTTTCTTGATGGTTATATTTCCCCTGTTGTTGTTGATGGCCGTGAAGCTGATCCATTGGAGCGTCGTATTGCTGATGCAGTTTATGCAGCTGAAGATGTTATCGAATCCCAGATTGTGGTTAAAATTGACAAACGATCCCCAATTGTTAAGGGTCATGACTTCTATCAAGATCTGCAGAAAGTGATTGAAGAATTGAATTTGATCAAGAATGAGGTGCATAAGATTGCAGTGGAAGCTCACCTGCAGCAAAAGCCCCTGTTGCTGTGTTAGCGTCTTCTTCCTCTGTGAAGGAAAACGTGATGGTGGGCTTTGGGGAAGTGTTTCGTGAAGTTTTGGATAAGCTCTACTGGATATCAACGCAGCCGCGAAATCATCCCTATCACGGGGATGGGTGGAATTGGTAAGACCACTCTTGCCCGAAGTTTATTTGAGAATGCACTTGTTAAGGAGCATTTTGATATTCGTGCTTGGACTACAATTTCTCAAACTTTTAATGTTAGAGAAACACTTAGACAAGTTCTTTTCCAAGCTAGTGGTGATTCAAGTAGTGATCTGAGTGAGGAAGAATAGGAGAAAAATTATACAAGTTTTTATATGGTAGGAGGTATCTTGTGATAATGGATGATACGTGGAGTGTTGATGTGTGGGAGAAGATCAAATTTTTCTTTCCTGATAATGGAAATGGAAGTCGGATAATCGTGACAACTAGGCTGTCAAACTTGAGTTCTAAGTTGAATGAGTCTTATAGAGTTGGTGTGAACTTTTTAGATGAAGCTAATAGTTGGGATTTGTTTTGTAAAACTGTATTTGGGAAAGAAGGTTGTCCTCTTGAGTTGGAGAATATTGGGAAGAATATTGTAGCAAATTGTAAAGGGCTTCCTTTATCAATTGCTACAATAGAGAGGTCTTTGGCAAAGTCTGAGTTCAAAGAGAATATTGGGAGTTTATAGAGCAAAATTTGAATTCAATTGTTATTAACAATGATGATGAATATTGCTTAAATACATTGAGGATGAGCTATGTCTATCTGCCAAACTATTTGAAGCCATGTTTTTGTATATGAGTGTTTTTAGGTTTGGGTCATACAAACGACTTTTTCAAAAGATAAGGAACGATTTATGAGATTTATAAATTTAAAAAGTTTGAGGCATTAAGTATAGGACCACCCAATTGACACATGAAATATCTAAGCTGTCTAATAATAAATGTGGACAACTTGACTCAATTATTGGTTGTCTTTTTCATTGAAAGAGTTACTCATGGCGGCTTATGGAGCTCTGGTTTCTCTGATGCATATCATAGATACCCTCCAAAAACATCCTTCCCTCCCATCTCTATCCACAAACAACAAGTTGAATCTCTAACTCAAAGTGTAGCCTTCTTGCAAGAATTTCTTGATGCATATAGTTCCCCTGTTTCCGATAGCAATGAAGTTGATCCATTGGAGCGTCGCATTGCTAATGCAGTTTATGCAGCCGAGGATGTTATAGAATCCCATATTGTGGATCAAATTGACAGACAGCCCACAGTCGTCAAAGATCACGACTTCTACCAAAATCTACAGAAAGTGATTGAAGAAATGAATCTGATCACGAAAGAGGTGAAGGAGATTATAGTCGAAGCTGGGTTTCAGCAAAAGCCCATTGTTACCATGACGTCCACTTCCACTGTGAAGGACGACGTGATGGTCGGGTTTGATGAAGTGTTTCTTGAAGTCTTGCATAAGCTGACCGGAGACCAACTCAGCCGCCAAATAATCCCAATTATGGGGAGGGGCGGAATTGGTAAGACCACTCTTGCCGAAATCTATTTACTAATGCAGCTGTTAAGGAGCATTTTGATATACGTGCTTGGACTACAATTTCTCAAACTTATAATGTTATAGAAACACTTAGAGAAGTTTATATTCAAGCAATTGGGCACTCATGTGATCGGAATGAGAATGAAAAACTCGGTGATCTAAGTGAAATTCAATTGAGAGAAAAGTTATACAAGTTTTTATGTGGTAAGAGGTATCTTGTAATAATGGATGATATGTGGAGTGTCGAGGCGTGGGAGAAGATAAGATTTTTCTTTCCAAGCCAAAAATGTGGAGTCGAATAATCATAACAACTAGGCTATCAAGCTTGAGCTCTCAGTTGAACGAATCTTATAGAGTTGATATCGAATTTCTAGATGAAGCTAGTAGTTGGGATTTGTTTTGTAAGACCGTGTTTGAAAAGAAAGTTGTCCTCTTGGGGTTAGAGAATATTGGGAAGGCTATTGTAGTAAAGTGTAAAGGACTTCCTTTATCAATTATTACAATGGAGGACTTTTGGCAAAGTCTCGACGCACGAGAATATTGGGAGTTTATAGAGCAAGATTTAAATTCTGTTATTAAAAGTAATGATGAATCTTGCATGAAAATATTGTGGATGAGCTATATCTATCTGCCAAATTATTTGAAGCCGTGCTTTTTATATATGGCTAATTTTGAGGAAGATCGTAGTATTCGCGTGTCAATGCTCAAAAAGCTATGGATTTCTGAAGGATTTTTAAAACCAAGGAGTGGGAAAAGTTTGGAAATAATTGCGCAAGAATACTTTAAGGAGTTGGTTGATAGGAATCTCATTTTAGTTGATAGGTTGGGGTCTACTGGAAATGTTAAGCACTGTAAAATTCATGATTTGTACCGAAATTTGTGCCTGGAAGAAGTCGAAAAGGAAAGGTTTTATCATGTTATAAGAAACGATCCTCCACGCTTAAATAGCAGAAGTCGGGTTGCTCTTAAGACTTCAGTGGTGTTAATAAGCGAACTCTTAGAATCCTTGTCGCATGCTCGTTCCTTATTACGTGATGAGCTTCAAATCCCACACCATCTTAGATTGTTGAGGACATTCAAAGCATATGATGAAGATACTACGAGTGGTGCTTATTTCCTCGACAACGTGTTTGAATTGGTGAACTCGCGATACCTAGCTGTCAGAGTTCATAAAGAGTCTAAATTCCCTACTTCGATTGATCTACTATGGAATCTTCACACATTGATTATTCATTGTTGGCGTTACCTTATTGCACCAATCGGAATTTGGAAATTGCATCAACTTCGACATCTCGAGTTTCATGAGAAAGGATTGATTCTCCCTGATCATCCTAGTGGTGGCAATGGCATTGTTATCATGGAGAATTTGCACACACTCAAAGGAGTTCTGAATTTGTTTTTGAATGAGGAGGTGGTTAAGAGAATTCCCAATGTGAAGAAGTTGCATCTAATCTACAATGTGCAACAAATGGAGGGAGAAAACTGTCTTAGTTATCTTCAGTGTTTAAGTAAATTGGAAAACTTCCACTGCACCACTAGAAATGGATGCGATGACTATTTGCAGAGGGTTAGGTTCCCATCCTCCCTCAAAAAGTTGTTCGTCGATGCCTCTCCCGATCCTGAATTGGAAGACATGTTGCAAAAAATCGGTTCATTGCCCCTTCTCGAGAAGTTTGTATTACAAAATGGCTTCTTCAAAACAGGCAAGTGGGAGACAGTTGAAGGCCAATTCGCAAGCCTCAAGTTTCTACAATTGGAGGCTTGTGGTGGTCTAGACGATTGGATTGTGACGGATAAGTCTCACTTTCCAGTTCTTCAGAAGCTTCATCTTCGTAATTTAGGCCAACTAAAGGAGATTCCATCGGAAGTTGGAGAAATAGCAACATTGAAATCTATTTCATTAGAATATTGCAGTAAATTAGCAGTGGTGTCAGCGAAAAGGATAGTAGAGGAACAAGAGGATTTATTTGGAGACGAACTAGACCTTCATGTTCGAGCTCTAGTTTGGAAAAAAGAAAAAGCACTGAAGAGCTTGGCAAGTGTCAACTTCGAAGTTAATGTTTGTCTCATAGCTTCGAAGGCCCCAAGTCCTCTTCCCTTTCCAACTCATGGAGCAGATGCAGAAAAACAAGAAGACCTAGCTAGCTCATTAGAATAATGAAGTAAAGTTTTTCTTTTACCCTTTGAATAAAGTTTTCTTTTAGAATTTTCATACTAGCTACATAAGCTCCTATTTTGTAAATTCTAAGTTAAAGACTCTAGAAGCAATTCTATACCATTCAAGATGCATTAGAAAATGACATATAGTAACTAAATTCAAACAATGGCATGAAATCATAGCACTATGCTAAGAGTAATTTAATTAGTTTAACCACACGTTATCTAAATAATAAAAGTGATACTCCTAAGTTCCCAACAATGAATACCATATTAGCAAACGGAAGCTTACAATTATTACTCAGCCAAAGGAGTGAACAGTTGAGACAAACACTTTTCCAATAACTAGTCAAATAAAGATTCAAACCTGCAAGGAACGTTTAAAGCAGACTCCATTTTCTTTCAGGCAAATTCTCAAACAGTTAGCGTGCAATAGTGCATCCAGTTCAAGCCAGTATCTCCAATTTTGTAGCTTGAATTTGATTTTTTGCCAAAGAATTAAAATTAGCCCTAAAATTTATGCCATTTATTAGTGGGTCAACAGTTCAGTTGTGGAATGGGATAGGCCCATTTTTAAAAGGCTCGAAGCCACCCTACATGTAAAAAAAGGAATGGGCTGATTGCTGGAAACCAAAAAGCCCATTTTTCAGATCCAGTAGACAATTATATAAACTTTTTAAATTACTCCTTCCATCCTAGATGATGTAGTCATATTTAAGCACTTATGATTTCAACGGATCTTTAAGGAATTGGTGGAGTATGTAATTGTACAAAGCTTGAGAGACTGGAGTGTCGTAATTAATTTGAAATGAAACAAGCTGAAGTTGATATAATAAAGTGTATAATAAATGAAGCTTAAATTTTTTACGCGTTAATCGGTAAAGTTCATTTGATGATCAAACACTCATTTTTATTAAATGAATTGTTCAACATTTTTCCACAAGCATTTTAAAATGTGCACCTACCACTCAATTGCTTAAAGGCGCAGAATCGATAATATCATAGTAAATTTTATTCAATGAATATTTTTTTAATTTTTTAATTTTAATTTTTTATATTAATTTTTTTAATTTTTTAAATTATTTTTAATTAATTTTATTTTATTTTTTTTAATTTTTTTTTTAATTTTTTTAATTTTTTTAATTTTTTCAACCGCATATACAATTCCACGCTAACTACACACATATATATAACGCCAACCATGCTAGTATAATCCACGTCAACTATATATACAATTAATTGCTAACTACAACAATATAATGCCACACCAGACACATGCATACAATTCATGTCAAATAGTATTTATCAATAAAGTATGTATCGACATTTAACGTGCAGAATACACTAAATTCAGATACATGAATAAAAAAAATTTAAAAAATAAAAATAATAAAAACAAAAAAAATTTAAAAAAAATTAAAAAAACTTATAAAAAATTTAAAAATTTTAAAAAAATTTAAAAAATTTAAAAAAAATTAATAAAAAAAAATTAATAAAATTACAATTACAAATTATGCCCCTCTATTGACATAAACTACATGATTGCTGATATTTCACAAATATTCTTGGATACACCCGCATGAGCATCTCAATTCTCAATTGAGGTATGATAAATCTCAACCTAACAAGAACATATATATATATTTTTGGGTATAATTGAGAAATGAGATGCAATCTCAACCACTAATTCACAAGATTAACTTAATGTCAACAACTATCACATTATGTCAACACGGGGGTATAATTGTCTTTTCATTAAATTGTATTTGAAATCAATTTATAAAATCCTCTCTAAAACTCTAGCTTCAAATCTTCAAATCTTTAACATTCAAATATTCAAATCTTCAACATTCAAATCTCCAAATCTTCAACATTCAAATCTTCAAATCTTCAACATTCAATAAAATAACACTTATTAAAATGTCAACAACTAAAAAAAGAACACTTATAATTCACATATCAATACCGAGAGATATCGAATGTCAACAACTCGTATTAAAATGTTAACAACTAAAAAATAACACTTATAATTCACATATCAATATCGAATATCGAATGTCAACAACTCGCATTAAAATGTCAACAACTAACAAATAACACTTATAATTTTACATATCAATACCGAGAATATCGAATGTCAACAATTCGCATTAAAATGTCAACAACTAGCAAATAACACCTTGCAATTCACATATCAATACCTAGAATATCTAACGTCAACAACTCGCATTAAAATGTCAACAACTAACAAATAACACTTAATATTCACATACCAATACTGAAAATATCGAATGTCAACAACTCGTTAAAATGTCAACAACTCGCGCGATGTCAACTATAGAGACATTATGTCAACTACGATATCAACAAGAAACGTTATTTATGTCAACTACAACGTTAACAACAAACATTATTTGTTTAATCACGCATGTCAACAAACAAACTTTATTTACGCCAACAAATAACATTTTACAAATAATCAACGCTTCGCCAACAACAAATATTTTTCATGTCAACGACATTATTTGTGTCAACGCATAACCATTTACATATAATTTATACAACAACAAACGTTATTACGCCAACGAACTATATAATCTTACATGTCCACTCAAGTATAATTACTGTCAATCTAACTTCAGAAAATTGAAATCTTAATTTTCTCTCTTTCTCTCTCTCTTAGACAACCTACAACCTATCGATTAATGGTAGACAGCAGAAAAATCCAAATTTGTATTCCATAACAAAAATCAAGTTTTGCATAACTTTGACAGCCATCAAATTAATGATTTTAGATAGCAAAGGGGATCTCCAAGAAAGCAATACAAGTTCAACAAATGACAGCACAGTACCAGTTTCTATAGATATGAGTAACCAAGCCTTCAGTTTTGACCAAGCGGCAACGATCTACGGCTATACGTATCCTTGAAATCCTGCTTTTTCGATGAAGTGAAGAGCGACGCATAGATTTCCTTGGTGGCATGAGCAGGAGCCAATTCAACAACCTTGAACTCTTACTCTCTGCTCTTGCTCTCTGACCATGAGCCTCGATGCCATGTTTCGTCCCAGTCAAGCACCGTTTAATTTCACCTTCTCCGATCAGCATTTCACCTTCTCCGATCCACGATTCAGTCATCAATTACTAAAAATCATCGTTTAATTTGAATCAGGTCACCGAGATCGATTCATTGCTAGATTGGACGATCAGCGGGTGGAATTGGAAGCGGAGCCCTAGGGAATAGGCGAATTTGGCGAGGCGATCGCCGTTGCGGCTGAGGATGTCAAGATCGGAGCCGGTGCCGGTGCCGGTGATTCGGGGCGTCAGGTGAGGGAACTGCCCCGCCACCACATGCATCCGCGGCGGCCACTGGACTCCGTGCTTGATGTCGAAGTCGAGGATGTGGATCGCCGGCTGCTCCTCGATCGCCTCCAGAATCGCCTGATTCGCCGTCAATATGAACGGAGTGATCTGGTTGAGAGAGAGGAATGATGATTGGATCGCCGCGGTGGCTGCACTGACGCCACCGCCGCCGGAGAAGCGGTTGAGGCGGAGGGTTAGGGCTTTGGTGAATTGGTGGACGAGTCACTTGGTGGCCATTTTCTTCACCCCTATTTAAAAACATAAAATTACCATTAGTACCCTTTCATAATAACTTAATCTAAAAATATTTTTGTATTTAAGAATCTGACCACTCATTTAATAAAATGAGTACTGATATCGATCTCATTTCTCAATTACCCTAAAAATTTCAATTGATCACGACTATATATATATTATATAAATACTACTTAAAATACTCCAAACCCTAATTCTCTCCTTCAGCGTGTTCCGCCTCCTCTCCGATCTACCTCCAAAGTTCACTCCGTCGCTCCGTCCTCCACCCCGTCGCCTTTGTCCCATCTCCTCTGTCCTCCACCCATCACTTCTCCACCTCACCTCCTTCCTCCACCTCGTCGCCTCCGTCCTCCACTCCGTCGCCTCCACCCTCCACCCATCTCTTCTCCATTCCGTCGCCCATCTCTTCTCCACCCCGTCGCTCCTCTCCAGATGCATCTCCAAAGTTTTGTGATTTTTTAAATTCTGGTTATGGTTTTGTGATTTTTTTGTGATTTTTTTTTGTGATTCTCGTTATTTCGGTTTTGTGATGTTAATCATGTTATAGTTTTGTGATTTTTTTTTTTTAAAAATTCTGGTTATTCTGTTTTTCAGTTTTGTCATACAATTTCTGTTTCTGGTTGACATTCTTATAATTTTGATTTTTCGGTTTAATTCGATTATTTTAGTTCGGTTTTTGGTTATTCGGTTATTCGGTTTGGCGGTTTCAATTTTCAATAATTGTTTTTCGGGTTTGGTTCGGTTTGTTCAAAAACCGAACCAAAACCCGAATGCTCACCCTACTTCCACTAAAGCAAAAATCATTATCTACTGCAAAATATTTGCAATTTCAGTTTGAGAAATTAGAGTGGTTTACTTCATATTGGCCGTCTTCATTCATTCAAAATTCAAAGAGTAGTTGATCATCATAGATACACTTGACAACCATCTTTCCCCTACCATCTCTATCCACAAAAATCAAGTTGAATCTCTCACTCAAATTGTTGCCTTCTTGCAAGAATTTCTTGATGCATATAGTTCCCCTGTTTCCGATAGCAATGAAGTTGATCCATTGGAGCGTCGCATTGCTAATGCAGTTTATGCAGCCGAGACGTTATCGAATCCCAGATTGTGGTTCAAATCGACAAACGATCCACAATTAATGAGGGTCATGGCTTCTATCAAGATCTGCAGAAAGTGATTGAAGAAATGAATTTTATCAAAATAAAAGTGGAGAGATTGCAGTGGAAGCGAAACTGCAGCAGAAACCCGTTGCTGCCTTGACGTCTTCATCCACTGTGAAGGAAAACATGATGGTGGGCTTTGATGAAGTGTTTCGCGAAGTCTTGGGTAAGCTCACTGGATTTCAACTCAGCCGCAAATCATCCCTATCACGGGGATGAGCGGAATTGGTAAGACCACTCTTGCCCGAAATTTATTCGAGAATTCACTTGTTAAGGAGCATTTTGACATTCGTGCTTGGACTACAATTTCTCAAACGTATAATGTTAAAGAAACACTTAGTGAAGTTCTCTTCCAAGCAAGTGGTGATTCAAGTAGTGATCTGAGTGGGGATGAATTGGGAGAAAAATTATATAAGTTTTTATATGGTAGAAGGTATCTCATAATATTAGATGATATGTGGAGTATAGAGGTGGGATAAGATCAAATTTTTCTTTCCTGAATATATAAATGGGGGTAGAATCATCGCAACAACTAGTTTGTCAAACTTGAGTTCTCGATTGAATGAGTCTTATGGAGTTGGTATGAAATTTCTAAATGAGGCTAGCAGTTGGGAATTATATTGTAAGACTGTGTTTGGGAAATAAAGTTGTCCTCTTGAATTGGAGATTATTGGAAAGAATATTGTAGCAAATTGTAATGGGCTTCCTTTATCAATTGCTAGGATGAGGTCTTTTGGCAAAATCAGAGTTCACAAGAGAATATTGGGAGCTTATAGAGAAGAATTTAATGCAATTGTTGTTAACAATAATGATGAATTTTGCTTAAAGACATTGAGGGTAAGCTACATCTATTTGCCAAGCTATTTGAAGCCATATTTTTTGTATGTGGGTGTTTTTGATGAAGATCATAGCATCGTGTGTCAATGTTAAAAAGTTATGGATTTCTGAAGGATTTTAAAACCGAGCCAGAAATGTTTGGAAACAACAGCACAAGAGTTCTTTCGAGTTGGTTGATAGAAATCTTATTTTAGTTGATAAGTTGGGATCTATTGGAATTGTTAAGTACTGTAGAGTTCATGATTTATTGAGAGATTTGTGTTTGAAGAAGTTGAAAAAGAAAGGTTTTATCTAGTCAGAAGAGATGATCATCTACACAGAAGTAGTGAGCGTCGAATTGTTCCAAAACTACAGGATTGTTAATAAGTGACATCTTGAATTCTTTGTCACATGCTCGTTCAATTATGTGTGATTATGAGCGGTGAAGAGGAGGATGAAGAAGTTCAGTTGCCTCAAAATTGTAGATTGTTGAGGACATTCAAAGCATATGATACTTCTATTTCTTGGAATGGTGCTTATTTCGAGAAATGTGTTTGAATCTGTGAACTTACGATACCTTGCTGTTAGAGTGCATGATGAGTCAAATTATATTCTTCGATTCATCTACTCTGGAATCTGCAGACATCGATCATGTATTGCCAGCACATTCTTATTGCACCAATTGAAATTTGGAATTTGCATCAACTTCGACATCTGGATTGTCCATTCTTCCGACTGATTCTCCCGGATCCTCCTAGTGGCGACAATGGCAATGTTATCATGGAGAATCTCCAACCACTCAAAGGAGTGAAGAATTTGATTTTGAATACGGAGGTGGTTAAGCGAATTTCCAATGTGAAGAAACTACATCTAAGGTATGATGCGAAACAAATGGAGGGAGAAATGTCTCGGCTATCTTCAGTGCTTGAGTAAATTGGAAAACTTTCATTGCCCCTTTTGATATGGTGTTGGAAGACATAATGTCAAAAATCGGTTCATTGCTCCTTCTTGAGAAGTTTGTATTACAGAGTGGTTGCTTTAGAACAGGCAAGTGGGAAACAACTGAAGGCCAATTCCTAGCCTCAAGTTTCTACGATTGTGCTACGGCAATGGTCTGAAAGATTGGATTGTGTCGGACAATTTCTCATTTTCCGATCCTCTAGAAGCTTCATCTTTGTTTCTTAGAAGAACTGAAGGAGATCCCATTAGAAGTGGGAGAAATAGCAACGTTGAAATCAATTAAATTGGATTATTGCAATGGATCAGCAGTGGTGTCAGCTAAAAAGATAGTAGAGGAACAAGAGAATTTATATGGGAGTAAAAGTAGCTGGTGCAACGTATGCATGTTTTAGATTTTGGTGTAAAACTTTATCTTTTGGATTTTGAGTACATTTAAATCGGATGCAATTGGTCACTCCGTTAACAATTCCATTAATATTTAACAATCTACGGTATTAAATCCGATTTTGACCAGCTGCGGTCAGCCACGTCAGCCCATCTTTCACTCTCCCCCCTCCGATTCTCCCCTTCTCTGTCACACCTCCGTCACTCTTTCTCGCTGCTGTTGCCGACATATCGTCGCCACTGCAGGCATCGCCGCCGCTGCACTCTTGGAGTTTCACCAGCCCGCTGCTGCTGTCCGCCAGTTGCGAGGCTGCTGATCGGAGTAGAGTCGTCATCGTCCAGCCCCGCATCAACTTGGTTTGAAATCGAGATGGAATTGAGAATCCTCATTGCTGATTTTCAACTCACAGAACTCAACTCTCTGCTTTCACTCGGGGCTGAGGCTGGTCTCGATGCACCAGCAGCAGGGAATCGCGAGGCACCGAACAGCAGCCCGATTTCGAGCAGGAGACGGCGGGTGTTGGAGCGAATGGCGACCAAATCGCTGAGAAAAAGTTGGGTAAGGGGTTGTCTGACCAGGAAGGCCAATGACGACGATGCTGACGGAGATCTGTAGTCGCCGGTGACTTCGTCGCCGAGAGTGAAGGAAAGGAGAAGGAGAGGCGACAATTGGAGTGGTTAGCTGATTTGTGAAGGAGAAGGAGAGGGCGACGAGGAATCGGAGATCGAGTGACAATTTTTGATCGACACGATAACACTGTGCATCGACGGCACAAATTAACACGCATAACGACGCACGTTTAGGATTTCGGTCATTATAGGAGTCGACCAATAAGAAACGAAGATAACAGGTTGGGTCGGTGTCGTGTTTAGATCGTTTGGTTACACGTTAAGAAAAAAATAATTATTTTTATTAGTTATAAAATTATTAAACTTTAATTTTTAGTTATTTTTGTTGATTAAATATATTATACTTTAATAATATTTAATTAAAAAATATTATAGTTTAATTATAATTAATTAAAAAACTATTATACTTTAATTTTAATTAATTAAAAAATACTATAATTTAATTTTATTAATTAAAAAAAATATTATGCTTAGATTTTATTAAAAATTATTTTTTTAGTTATTTAATTTTATTATATAGATTTGATATTACTATACTTTAATTTTATTATTTTAATTAAGTAAATAATTATTTTAATTTGGTAATTTTTTATTTTATCGTGTAATATCATGTTTAAATCGTATAATAACATCATGTTTTAGTCTATCGTGTCGTGTCAAGCTAACTTACTATCATTAATAGAGAGTTTACTTTTTTTTGGGTACACGATAACACGCACCAAAATCATTAAATCGGTCGTATGTCCGGCTAGTTTTGGTATGGAGACCAACTGGACCTTCATGTTCGAGCTCTAGTTTGGGAGGAAGAAGAAGCACTGAAGAGCTTGGAAAATGCCAACTTTGAAGTCAAACTGGGAAGTTTAATCCTGGAGTATGCAAGAACTATTGAAATTATCCGGCCTATAAGTATGCATTGCGACCTCAATGCTACAGATTTTTATTCTACAACCTTCTATATGACGATTTTAATCAAAATATATTATTTCTTGTTATAGTTGTAATAAGTTATACTATCGATAGGCTAGTTTTCGTCACTCGAATTTGATCATTATTTGCACTATATGTTGAATATTTGCATGAAAAGAAGCTATTTGGCGGAACAGATCATTAAGTTCGAAGCGTTAATGAAGGCATGAAGAGGAAACATGCAAGAAAGAGGGCAAAATGACAAGGAATGGAAGAAAGTAAAGGAAGAAGGCAAAGAAGACCCAAACTGCCCAACTGGTTTGAACCAACGGGAAAATAGTTAAAGCCATTTCCACACACTTATCGAGACAATTCTCACTTGCTGAACACGCCCATATCAGCCCTTGGGGAGTAAAAAGAATGGAAATATCTTTTTTTGGATATATGTATTAAAAGTACTTAACTTTTCAAGAACGACTTGTCACTCATCACTTACTACAGTTTAGGAAACTTTTCTCTCCTCCTTAAAAAGAGATTTCAAACTCAAGACTACCAAGATCTTTTGTTCATCATGGGTAGAGGAGTAGTAATTTAGAAGTAGTGTTTAATTTATCTAGTTGCTTGTTCTTAACCTTTGTAGTTCTTTTGCATCTTTCTTACTCTTAGTTATTGTTTTTGTTTTAAAAGTTCATCTCAAGTAGTAATTTATCTAAGTGTTTGTGTATTTAATATGCTTTAAAGTTTAGCTCTTGTTTGTTGTCTATTTTATCTTGTTATTGTTCTAGTGTTTGTTAAACCTTTCTTGCTTAGTAAAAATATTTCTAAAGTCTCTAGGTCAATTTTAATTACTTTAGTTTGTTAAACTTTCCCCTTGATTCGAGCGAAAATAGTATATCCGCCCCTAATGTATTTGTTTTCAATAAAATGTCATATAAAATGTTGTACTCCAAGGGTTTGGTTGTCGGATTTTTAACTAAAAGGTCTAGTGTCTAACCCTCAACAAAAACATATTTTTTCCATTTTTAAATTTTTATCTTATCAATTCATATTTCTTCTTATTATCAAAATTAAACATTTAAATACTTTATGAAATCTAAACTTTTACTAATTAGAATATATTATGTTGTTATATTTATTCTATAGTTAAAATTATTTTTTTATCTTGTGTTCATGTTTTTTTGTCCTAAAATATTATAAGTTGTAATCCATGCATTTTAACTATTCTCATGTAAAAAGATAAATATTTTAAATTTTTTTTAAATTTAAATATTTTGTTATAGTTATATCACTCTTGTATATAATATTTATGATAATTTTCAAGTACAAAATATTGACAATAATTTTATATTTTTAAATGAATAATACATATTTGCAAGCTCTAATGCATCTGCATATTATAATAATGAAGCTAGTGCTTATAAATATTTATATATCATTATTTATTTTATTATTAAATAACACCGCAATTTTGAGCTGGATCCACCACCCCTTCAAGTAAGGTTTCGCCAGTCCACGACGTTCGCTCTCAGGAGGCCGCTTCTTATCCATGGCGCCCCTCGAGTTAGCAACTCATCATTCATGACTGCTCCAAAGCTATATGTGTACGCTCTTTGTTGTCAAATGCCTTAAAATAAGACATAAACAATATTTTTTTGTAGAATTGAGCTCATTATCTCCTTACAGATCGTACTATATTGAAGCTTTATAAAGAAATAGTAAGCCCAACTACTTGATATATTGTAAAAGGCTTTACAAAGAATAGTAGGCCCGACTACACGATATATTGAAGCATAATTTATTCAGTATCAGAATTGGGCTTCTGACCCCCTTTATACAGTTTTAAAAAAGATATTGACATTTAAATATTTGTTTATTTATCAATAAAAAAAAAATATTGGGTCCAACAGTTTTATATTAATAAGAGAGTAAAGTAAGAGAGAAAAGTAGAGAGTGATGTTTAATTTTTAACATTTGTTATTTTAAGGAGCGGAAAGAACGTTGCGTTTAATAGGACGAGAGGAGTATATTGAAGCAATATTGTGAGATGGGTTGGTCCCATTATGCTGGAAGGCCCAAATATAGGCCCATCATTCAAATCAGTAGACAATGTTTTAGATTTTTTGCTGCTTCGAGCCAAAGTTGAGAGCATGAAGTGTAGGTCAATCTTATCTTTGTGGCAATAAATGTGGAAGGGCATTGAAAGCATTTCCAAAAATTTTTGATCTCAATAGGCTGCACCTCTGAAAAGTTGCAATTCTCAATTGTGAAATCAGAGTGGTTTATTTCATCTCTCAATAATAAATTCTGTGCAACAAATTGGTTGTTTTCTTTCTTTGAAAGAGTTTTAAGCATGGCGGCTTATGGAGCTCTACTTTCTCTTATGCAGATCATAGATACCCTCGAGCATCCTTCTCCTCCCATTTTTATCGACACAAAACAAGTTGAATCTCCTCAAATTGTTACCTTCTTGCTGGGGGTTTCTTGATGTTTATATTTCCCCTGTTGTTGTCGATGGCCGTAGAGCTGATCCATTGGAACGTCGCATTGCTGATGCAGTTTATAAAGCTGAGGACGTTATCGAATCCCAGATTGTGCGTCAAATTGATAGCCATAAAGCCGATCCGTTGGAGGCGTATTGAATCTTCAATACGCGGGAAGAAAGTGTTTTCTCAACTTGTTTGAGGTTTTGGGATGCACAAGCGCAAGCCCAGCAAGCCCAGCTACCGAAAAAAATACTTCTACAGCAGTATCAAAAGTGAAAAAAGAAATGAATCTGATCAAAAAAGAAGTCATGGAGATTGAAGCCGTTGCTCACGGGAACAGGCCTCTTGATTCCTTTTGGCCCCTTAACAATTCTTCCATTGTGAAGGACAACATGATGGTGGGTTTTGATGAAGTGTTTCTCGAGGTCTTGGATAAGCTCACTGGATATAAACTCAGCCCGAAAATCATCCCCATCAGGATGGGGGTGTAAACCACTTTTCCCCGAAGTTTATTTCAGAATGCACTTGTTAAGGATCTTTTTGATATTGTGCTTGGACTACAATTTCTCAAACTTATAATGTTAGAAAACCTTAGCAAGTTTTTTTCCATGCAAGGGGTGATTCAAGTGGTGATCTGAGTGAGAAAAATTTGGGAAAAAATTTCGTTTTATATGTGGGGTATCTTGGATAATGGTGATATATGGGTGTTAAATGTGTGGGGAGAAGATCAAATTTTTCCCCTGTTGGGAAAAGTCGAATAATCGTGACAACAAAAATTTTGTCAAACTTGGTTTTAAGTTGAATGGTCTTATAGAGTTGATATGAATTTTTTTGATGAAGCTAATGTTTGGGTTTTTTTTGCAAAACTGTATTTGGGAAAGAAGGTTGTCCTCTTGAGTTAGGGAAATTTGGGGAAAAACATTGTAGCAAATTGTAAAGGGGCCCCTTTATCGTTGTTATGATGGGCCCTCTTGGCGAAATCTGCAAAGAGAATATTGGATGTTTTAGGCAGAATTTAAATTCAATTTTTAAACACTAATGATAAATTTTGTTGAAAACATTAGGGATATCTATCTGCCAAACTATTTGAAGCCCTGTTTTTTTATATGGGTATTTTTAAAAAAGATAGTAGTATCCGTGTGTCAATGCTCGAGAAACTTTGGGCTTCGAAGGATTTTTAAAACCAAGGAGTGGGAAAAGTTTGGAAACAATTGCGCAAGAAAACTTGAAGGAGTTGGTTGATAGAAATCTGGTTTTAGTTGATAAGTTGGGGTCTATTGGAAATGTCAAGTATTGTAAAATTCATGATTTATTGAGAGATTTATGTTTGAAAGAAGTTGGAAAGGAAATGTTTTATCATTTTTTAACAGAGATAGTCTGATATCTTCACATGCTCGTCGGGTTGTTGTTGTTGACAATGGATATTTTTTACGCGATAGATTACCGAGCTCTCCTTCATGTGCTCGCTCCATAATATTTGAATATTATCGTACCAATGAATGCTGGCGTAGAAAAGCTCCACTGCCTCACAATTGTAGATTGTTGAGGACATTCAAAGCATACAACAATGATGGTGTTGCAGTGATAATTATCTCCTAGATAATGTGTTTAAATTGGTGAATTTACGTTACCTTGCTGTTAAGGCTACTCAGAATTCGAGATCCCCTCTTCAGTTCATTTGCTTTGGAATCTACACACATGATTATTCATTGTCCGGATGATTTTATTGTACCAATTGAAAATTTGAAATTGCATCGACTACAGCATCTCGTGTTTTGTAATCCAAGGTGATTCTCCCAGTCCTAGATCCTCGCATTGGGGACACGATGACAGTGCTATTATGGAGAATCTACAGACAATCAGGGGAGTAAAGAATTTGTTTTTGGATGAGGAGGTGGTTAAAAGGATTCCCAACATGAAGAAATTGTGTCTAACGTACATACGACGATGTGAAACAAATGGAGGGAGATAACTGTCTCAGCCATCTTCAGTGTTTGAGTAAATTGGAAAACTTCCGCTGCTCCATCGGTGATGGATGCGGTAAGTATTTGCAGAGTATTAGGATTCGCACTCGCTCAAGAAGTTATCGATTATATGCCGTTTTGATCTGGAGGTGGAAGACATAATATCCAAAATTGGTTCGTTGCCCCTTCTTGAGAAGTTTGAATTAAAGCGTGGTTGGTTCAGAACAGGTAAGTGGGAAACAACAGAAGGCCAATTCCCAAGCCTCAAGTTTCTACTATTGTTTTCTTGTGGTGGTCTAAAAGACTGGATTGTGTCGGACGATTCTCATTTTCCGATCCTCCAGAAGCTTCATCTTTATAACTTAAGTCACCTGAAAAGATAGTAGAGGAACAAGAGGATTTATATGGAGACCAACTAGACCTTTATGTTCAAACAATAGTTTATGAGAAGCAAAAGGAACTGAAGAGCTTGGCAACTGCCAACTTTGAAGTGAATTGGTTTTAGAGTATTTTGCATCGCAGTCCGCCTACAACAAGTAAGAATTATGACCTTAATTAATGCTACAGATTTTTATTCTTTAAATTCTTATTTGATTAATTCTTTGTTTTCATATTGTGGCTGTGGAGACTGAGCTAAAGGGAAGGATTGAAGAGACATATATACAAAGCTGTTACAACTACTTTGCAACGGTCATGAAAGTTGTTTTCAGATTGGTGGATTATTCGATTTTGTTGAAGCAGTTATCGTGTGCAGGGTTGTATGTATATTCTTTCTTGTTATAGTTGTATCACCATCTTCTTTAGCTAGATAAGAGAAAAAGACAGGGATTCATCGTGCGGTTATGAGCTCATCTTGTTTGTAATTTGTGATTGATCGTTTGACAGTGAATAAAAACCACATCATGCTTAGAAATGGGTTCAATTAGGGGTCATATCCATTGTTCAGTTTCCGAGATACATTTCTGTCAAGCCCTTGAAGTTATCAAGGCCCGCACTATTCATATAAGAAATAGCCAAAAACAAATCTGTGGATGGAGGTGGTTTTTAAATCTTTGGCAATTAATTACTCCAAGAAATGGTGGCTTAGTTACAGCTCTACCCCTGAGGCCCTCACCATCAATTTTCCCCTCCTTTACCACATTCACAAATCAATTGAACTCTAGGCAAATCCACGCTTGCTCGATGGCGCTGTGGAGGAGCTGCTCGACGATGATGTGGAGAAGTGAGCAGAGAGATTAAGAAGAACGTTGGGTGCTGGGGGCGAGGCGGCGGCAGCCGCTAGACGCCGGCGAGGCGCCACGACAGACGAAGGAGAGTGAGATCGAGATGGAAGAGTGAGGAGTGGTAGACTGACGCAGCGGCGGCGGCGACGCAGCAGCAAGAGTTGGTGCAGGAGATGATAGCGATTGAATAGAAGAAGGAGAGGAGATGAGTCGGACAGCGATTCAAGCACTAACGGTGCTGAATCGAAGCCGAGTGAGCAGACCCGAGCGACTGGACGACGATGAGCAGGGGTGGCGCGGACGAGATGGCCACATCTGCTATTAGTTTGCTGTGAAATCTGGGTTTATAAGAGGTTCCACACCCCGCATGGAAGAAAATAACTTCCAGAAAGTTTACTGAAATTTGAAGGAGATCGGCAGAATTCAGCTCCGTCTCCGACGCGTTGTCGCCTGCCGTGCAGATTATCTTGTTTGATATTTGGGAATTTAAAATTTTAAGGTCATTTTCGTCAAAAGATATTAAATGTAATAAATTAATAAATTATTTGCAGGCAGAACTGAGTTTAAATCTTGCAAACTGAACCCTGTTTTCAGTCTCAAATATGTGGGCTCCACGCATATAAATCAGATCAAGATTTATTTCTATTTGTTCCGTACCAAAGAAACTGAACACGCCCTTGGGGTTTAGTATTTATGTGATTGATTCCGTTTCAAGTGTACACTAGTTGACGGAAAACATAGGCAACTGCTTCGTTTTAGTGACGGAATATTTTGTCATTATTTAGTGACCGACGCTTTTCAGTCATTTTTCGTTGTTTAGCTACCGGTGTCCGTCACTATCTAGCGCTTTTTTTAGTATGTGTTTAGTATTTCACGTGTAAGAACGTATGCATGTCAGTGTAAGAACGTATGCATGTCAGTGTGTAGATATGAATTGAAGTAATTAATTTTAAACTAATTGTGTCTATAAATACATAGATTAGGCCTGAATTTTGATCTTTGACTAACTCAAAAATCTGGATAAAATTATATGAAGTATTGAAATTTGACGTGAGCGATTCAAATTTTCACAGAGAAATAGATAAGAGTTTCGCGATAGTAATTCAGAGACAATTTTAGTAACCTTGATTTGCATAGCTAATATAATTAAATTTAGGGGAGTGATCAATTGCTAACTCATCCCTTAGTTGCTAACTAGACCATAAGATTTTAGAAACATTGTGGTCTACAATTTGCCATGTGTAATTTCGTTTTTCATTTTTTAATATTAAAAAGATAATAGCAATTATCAAATTTAGGGTTTAGAAATATAATGTCAATACAGTGTATGAAATACATCAACACGAAGACATAATAATGTCAACACAATTTCATATTGACATTTTACAAGCATAATATTGACATATTATGTAAGGTGTATTGACATAAATCTGTTCGTAAAAAATACGAAAATTAAAAAAAAATTAATTTTTTTTCAAATTTTGACGTCGGAACATACCCTATGTAGTATATCGTTGGAATCCTTATAAAATTATCTTTAATTTGATATATGTTATATGAACTTAAAAGTTTTGGGATTTCTTTTGGTGTTAGTTATAACTACCCTTGACATTAATACCTCTGCATTGATATTTATTAGAATTAATCTTATACCCTTATTGACGATTGTTCAGATCACCATGATTGACATTTCAAGTATTGATGATCTAAAAAACTTCTTTAATTTGAACATGCTAATGGCTATTATTGAGTTGTAGTTAGCAATTAAGAATTGAGTTAGCAATATAACACTCCCCATTAAATTTATATATACGCCAATAAGACTTATAACCCATTTGATATAGAAAATTATAATGGGCCAATGAAAGGCCCAAATACCACCCAACAAAACAGAAGTGGGTTAAGTTGGTGAAAAACAGGCCCAGTATTCAAATCGAGTAGAAATATTATTGTAAATACGCCCCAAGTTTCTTATATAGTACTATTCCTTCCATGTTCCATCCCACAATAAGAGTCACGGTTTGTGATTTCGGTCAGTCCCATAATAAAAATCACATTTTACTTTTACCATAAATGGTAAGTAGGTCAAGAGACGGAATCAAGAATGCTACATAGGTGGGGCAAAAATATACGTAAAGATATTTTAATACATTAAAAAGCAGCAAAAATAGGAATATCTAAAAAAGATTTAAATTAACTATTAAAAGTAACATACATAAATTTTTTCTAGATGGGGCATTTGCCCCTTGTGAATTCCTCAGTAGAGGTCTGTCAGGTGGATCAGGTTCCGGACGCAATGAAGGGAGCGTGGATGCTGCCCTACGCTCCTGCTCAAGCAATCAGGACTCAGTTCTGGCCAACCTAGTGAGAATATTCTCCTACGTTGCTGCTGTTGAAGTCAATTGCAAGCCTTCAGATGCTTGCGATATCTCCGACTATGAAGGAAGATTGACTTCAGCCATGAGTTCGAAAATGGAAGCACCAATTGTTAAGGATGAAGTTCCTTAACTCGGATAATTTGCGTCGAACGTCGCGGGAGCTGTTGCCCGACGATCACTCCGGCGTCAAATTTAATTTAAAGATAAAAGGTAGTCGCTGGAGCTTTGCCGGTCGATCAAACCAGGAATGATACGATAAAAGAGATAAAATAAAAGGATAAATGATATTTTTTGATTGAATAATGATAATAACAATACCCCTATTTATAATAGGGATACTAACTTAACGAGGAAGACAAAAGATCCTAAGAGATATATTGGAAAATAAGGGAAAGATATGTTAAATCAATAACTAACTAAATAATAGGGTAGAGGGAATATTCATAGAGATATCTCGTATCAACTTATCTCGTATCAATGACATTGTTGTCATGGAGAATTTGTACACACTCAAAGGAGTTCTGAATTTATTTTTAAATGAGGAGGTAGTTAAAAGAATTCCCAATGTGAAGAAATTGCATCTTATCTACAATGTGCAACAAATGGAAGGAGAAAACTGTTTTAGTTATCTTCAGTGTTTAAGTAAATTGGAAAACATCCACTGCACCACTAGAAATGGATTTGATGACTATTTGCAGAGGATTAGGTTCCCATTCTCCCTCAAAAAGTTGTTCATCGATGCCTCTCCCGATCCTGAATTGGAAGACATGTTGCGAAAAATCGGTTCATTGCCCCTTCTCTAGAAGTTTGTATTACAAAATGGCTTCTTCAAAACAGGCAAGTGGGAGACAGTTGAAGGCCAATTCGCAAGCCTCAAGTTTCTACCATTGGAGGCTTGTGGTGGTCTGGACGATTGGATTGTGTCGGATAATTCTCACTTTCCAGATCTTGAGAAGCTTCATCTTCGTAATTTAGGCCAACTAAAGGAGATCCCATCTAGAATGGATTAGGCCCATTTTTAAAGGCTCAAAGCCCACCCTACATGAAAAAAGGAATGGGCTGATTGATGGAATCCAAGCCCATCATTCAGATCAAGAGTCAAATTTTATCAGACTTTTTATATTACTATATCCACAGCTGTCTTGCACTGATGCAGATCTCATTATCTCGATAGTAATTCACAGACAATTTTCCTACCGCTTTCGATGACCAAAATCAAGCACTATAACGAGTGTGAATATATATAATAATAAAGCAAGTGATTTTGTAATCTTAATTTGTACAGCAAATATAATTAAATTTATATTAACGCCAATACGACTTATAACCCATTTGATGTAGAAAATTATAATGGGCCAATGAATGGCCCAAATACCCCTAACAAAAAAGGAGTAGGTTGGGTTGCTGAAAAACAGGCCCATTATTCAAATCCAGTAGACATATTATTGTAAATATGCTCAAGTTTCTAATATATGCACTAATAAAATAACATTTTATAATATGGAGTGCGGAGGTGTGGGAGAAGATAAGATTTTTCTTTCCAAAAGTGAAAAATGTGGGAGTCGAATAGTCATAATAACTAGGCTATCAAACTTGAGCTCTCAGTTGATCGAATTTTATAGAGTTGATATCGAATTTCAAGATGAAGCTAGTAATTGGGATTTGTAAAGAAATTATAATAACATTTTAGAGAATATTGGGAAGGCTATTGTAGTAAAGTGTAAAGGACATTCCTTTATCAATTATTACGATAGGAGGACTTTTGGTAAATCGACCACACAGAGAATATTGGGGAGTGTATAAAGCAAGATTTAAATTGTTATTAAAAGTAATGATGAATCTTGCATGAAAATATTGTGTATGAGCTATGTCTATCTGCCAAATTATTTGAAGCCAGGCCTTTTATATATGGCTAGTTTTGAGGAAGATCGTAGTATTCGCGTGTCATTGCTCAAAAAGCTATGGATTTCTAAAGGATTTTAAAACCAAGGAGTGCGAAAAGTTTGGAAATAATTATGCAAGAATACTTTAAGGAGTTGGTTGATAGGAGTCTCATTTTAGTTGATAGGTTGGGGTCTAATGGAAATGTTAAGCTTTGTAAAATTCATGATTTGTGCAGAAATTTGTGCTTGGAAGAAGTCGAAAAAGAAAGGTTTTACCATGTCATAGAAAACGATCCCCACGCTTAAATAGCAGACGTCGGGTTGCTCTAAAAACTTCAGTGGTGTTAATAAGTGAACTCTTAGAATCTTTGTCGCATGCTTTCGTTCCATAAAACGTGATGAGCCTCAAATCCCTCACCATCTTAGATTGTTGAGGACATTCAAAGCATATGATGAAGATACTCTGAGTGGTGCTTATTTCCTCGACAACGTGTTTAAATTGGTGAACTCGCGATACCTTGCTGTTAGAGTTCATAAAGAGTCTAAATTCCCTACTAAGATTGATCTACTATGGAATCTTCACACATTGATTATTCATTGTTGGCGTTACCTTATTGCACCAATCGGAATTTGGAAATTGCATCAACTTTGACATCTCGAGTTTCACGAGAAAGGATTGATTCTCCTGATCATCCTAGTGGTTGCAATGGCATTGTTATCATGGAGAATTTGACACACTTAAAGGAGTTTTGAGTTTGTTTTTAAATGAGGAGGTAATTAAGAGAATTCCCAATGTGAAGAAATTGCATCTAATCTACAATCTCCAACAAATGGAGGGAGAAAATTGTCTTTGTTATATTCAGTGTTTAAGTAAATTGGAAAACTTCCATTTTATAGAAACGTTTCATTTTAATAAGCAATCAAAAATGAAAATGTTTTATTTCTAATGAGACTAAGGAAGTAGTATTTTTATTATTGTTTTAGTATTTTGTGTAAAATAATATTTTTAATATTTACATATTTATTCGACCATTAAAATCAATCAAGCCCGAATAAACATTTTTTTTCACGTCCATCTTGGCTTTGAATCAATCAATCACCAGCAATCGGTTTGTTAAAAAAACATATAATTAGATAAAAGCAATCCAAATGGTGATATATAAAGCGACATGTTGAATCTAACAGTCGCTATCCCAACTCAGGATATTTAATTAAATTATGCACATGGACTTCTTTTTTCTTAAAAATGTTTCTTTCCCATGTCTGATCCTCATTAAACATCCAGTTGATGTAACAATTTTTACCTCTATAATAAAAAATGAGAATATTTCTAGGTTTTGGTGGTTGTACAAACTTTTTAAAGGAAATGGAAAGTCATGTACCCAACAACTCTATCATATTTTTTGCCAATAATGGTTGCTACACATGACTTGTCATCTCTATCTTCAAGTAGGATTAAAAAATTGCAATTTTCAACTGTGAAATCATAATACCAGATTTGTTAATTGTGTGGTTAATCAAATTGCCAATCTTCTTTTTTTCTCTGGTGCCAAATTTTTTATCGTCCTTCTCTCTGAATATCTACATATTGGTTATCTTCTTTCATTCAAAAGTAGTTAATCATGGGGGTTATGCAGCTCTAGTTTCTTTATGCATATCATGATACCCCAGAAACATCCACCCCTCCCCTTTCTATCGACAAAACACAAGTTGAATCCCCACTCAAAATGTTACCTTCTTGCAGGGATTTCTTGATGGTTATATTTCCTCTGTTGTAGCTCATGGCCATGAAGCTGATCCATTGGAGTGTCACATTGCTGATGCAGTCTATGCAGTTGAGGATGTTATCGAATCCCAAATTGTGCTTCAAATTCAAAGCGATCCACAGTTGTTGAAGATAATGACTTCTTTCATGATTTACATAAAGTGATAGATGAAATGAATCTAATCACGAAAGAGGTGAAGAAGATAGCAGTCGAAACTCAGCTGCAGCAAAACCCACTATTGCTGTCTTGACGACTTCTTCCACCGTGAAGGAAAACATGATGGTGGGGTTTGAAGAAGTATTCCTTGAAGTTTGGATAAGCTCACTGGGGATCACCTCAAACGCCAAATCATCCCGATCGTCGGGATGGGCGGCATCGGTAAGACCACTCTTGCCAGAAATCTATTTAGGAATGCACTTGTTAAGGAGCATTTTGATATTTGTGCTTGGACTTCAATCTCTCAAACTTATAATGTTAGAGACATACTAAGAGAAATTCTTTTTCAAGCAAGTGGAGAGTCGAGTTTTCTAAGCCAAAATGAATTCGGGGTAAATTATACAAGTTTTTATATGGTAGGAGTATCTAGTAATAATGGATGATATGTGGAGTGGAGAAGTGTGGGAGAAGATAAATTTTTTCTTTCCGGATAACAAAAACCAAAGTCGAATAATCGTAACAACTAGGTTGTCAAACTTGAGTTCTCGGTTGAGACGAGTCTTATATAGTTGGTATGAAATTTCTAGACAAGGCTAGTAGTTGGGAATTGTTTTGCAAGACAGTGTTTGGAAAAGAAAATTGTCCTTTTGAGTTGGAGAATATTGGAAAGAATATTGTAGTGAATTGTAAAGGGCTTCCTTTATCAATTGCTACGATGGGAGGTCTTTTGCAAAATCGAGCCCACAAGAGTGTATTGGGAGCATATAGAGAAAAATTTAAATTCAATTGTTATGACGTAACAATGAATTTTGCTTGAAAATATTGAGGATGAGCTATATCTTTTTGCCAAACTATTTGAAACCATGTTTTTTGTATATGGGTGTTTTCGAGGATGATTGTAGGATCCGTGTGTCAACACTCAAGAAGCTATGGATTTAGAAGGAATTTTAAAACCAAGGAGTGGGAAATGTTTGGAAACAATTGCGCACGAGTACTTTATGGAGTTGGTTAATAGGAATCTCATTTTAGTTGATGAGTTGGGGTCTATTAGAAGTGTTAAGTATCGTAAAATTCATGATTTGTTGAGAGATTTGTGTTTGAAAGAAGTTGAAAAGGAAAAGTTGTATCACGTTGTAAGAGATGATCCTCCAGCCAATAATAGTGAACGTCGGGTTGTTTTCCACTGTAAAACTACAATGATGTTAACAAGTGAAGTCTTTGGATCTTTATCTCATGCTCGTTCCATAATCTGTGACCATGGAAAGTGGGATGGAGAAGTTCAACTGCCTTACAATCTCAGATTGTTGAGGACTTTCAAAGCATATGAAAAATATAGTGTGAATGGCACTTATTTCCTAGATAATGTGTTTGAATTGGTGAACTTACGGTACCTAGCTGTTACGGTTTGTTATGAGTCCAATTTCCCTTGTTCGATTGATCTCCTTTGGACTCTACACACATTGATTATCCATTGTCAACAATATCTTATTGCGCCGATTGAAATTTGGAAACTGCATCAACTTCGACATCTAGTGTTTGAGGATGGCAAGGTGATTCTGCCGGATCCTCCTAGTGGTGACAATGACATTGTTATCATGGAGAATTTGCAACTCAATTTTATATTTTTATTTAAATTTTTTTATCTGAGGGTACAATTAGAATTTCGTGATAATAACTTTCAAGTAATTTTCCAACAACTTTCATGACCAATATTAGACACTATCAGACGCAGTGTTCCCGCCCAATAGGTCCCCCGGGGATGTGGGTTGACATGGTCGGACAAAAATTAACTTGCCTAGTAGCCCGAGCCAGCTTTCTATTGAGCCCTTAAGAAGCTTGTTCACGGGTGCCTATGAGGTCTTAATTATATTGTGAAAACGGGTTGGGCCCATTATGCTGAAAGCCCAAATTCGGGTCCATCACCCAAAATCCAGTAGACAATTTTAAAAAAAAAAAATTCTGCTTCATGCCAAAGTTGAGAGAAGTGTAGGGTCACCTTATCACAAATCTTATCTGTAAGCATTTCATAAATTATTGACCTCAAAAGTCCCGCACCATCAAAAAGGGAAAAATTCTCAATTGTGAAATCGGAGGGTTTATTTCATCTTTCAATATTAAAATGTGTAACAAATTTGTTGTTTTTTTCATCAAAAAGAGTTCAGCATGGCAGCTTTGGACTCTAGTTTCTCTTATGCATATCATAGATACCCTTCACAAAACCTTTTTCCTCCCATTTCTATCGACACAAAAAAAGGGTTGAATCTCTCACTCAAGTTGTTACCTACTTGCAGGAGTTTCTTGATGGTTATTTTCCCCTGTTGTTGTCGATGGCCGTGAAGCTGATCCTTTGGGAGCGTCGTATTGCAGATGCATTTTTCCCTGAGGACGTGATCGAATCCCAGATTGGGGTTCAAATTGATAGCCATAAAGCCGATCCATCGGACAGTCGTATTGAATCCTCAATACACGGGAAGAGAAGTAGTTTTATCAATTTTTTCGAGGTGTACGTAAATTCACAAGCACAAGCCCAGCTGCCGAAAACGACTTCTATCGCAATATGCAAAAAGTGATAGAAGAAATGAATCTGATCAAGAATAAAGCCAGGGAGATTGAAGCCGTTCCCTTGCGGGCGGGGGCAAGGCCTCTTCGATTCATGGGGTTTTCCTTAACGAATTCTTCCATTTTTAAAGGACAACATGATGGTGGGTTTTGATGAAGTGCTAAAGGGCCTTGGAAAAGGACTAGTTATAAACTCAGCCGCAAATCATCCCCATCATGGGTATGGGTGGAATTGGTAAGACCACTCTTGCCAGAAATCTATTTGAGAATGCCCTTTGGGTAAAAGAGCACTTTGATATTCGGCTTGGACTACAATTTCTCAAACTTATAATGTTAGAGAAACACTTAGAGAAGTCCTTTTCCAAGCAAGTGGTGATTCAAGTAGTGATCTGGGTGAGGAAGAATTGGGTGAAAAATTATACAAGTTTTTATATGGTAGGAGGTATCTTGTGATAATGGATGATATGTGGAGTGTTGATGTGTGGGAGAAGATAAAATTTTTTTCTTTTCCTGATAATGGAGATGGAAGTCAAAAATTAAAAAACTAGGCTGTCAAACTTGAGTTCTCAGTTGAATGATTTTTATAGAGTTGGTATGAATTTTTAGATGAAGCTAATAGTTGGGATTTGTTTTGTAAAATTGTATTTGGGAAGAAAGTTGTCCTCTTGAGTTTGAGAAAATTAAAGAATTTTTGTAGCAAATTGAAAAGGGGCTTCCTTTATAAATTTCCCAGATGGGCCTTTTGGCAAAACCCCAACACAAAAGAAAAAATTTTGGGGGGAGCTTATAGAGCAAAAAAATAAAATTCAACTGTTATCAACACTAATGATGAATTTTGTTGAAAATATTGAGGATGAGTTATATCTATTTGCCAAACTATTTGAAGCCATGTTTTTTATATATGGGTTTTTGGGGAAGATCGCCGTATCCGTGTGTCAATGCTCGAAAGCTTTGGTTTTTGAAGGTTTTTTAAAACCAAGGAATGAAAAAGTTTGGAAACAATTGCACAAAAAACTTGGAAGAGTTGGTTAATAGAAATTTGGTTTTAGGGATAAGGGGGGTTATTGGAAATATCAAGTACTGTAAAATGCATGTTTTAGTGAAATTTATTTTTAAAAAGAAGTTGAAAAAAAGGTTTTATCATGTCTTAAACGATGGTTCTGATATCTTTGTCACATGCTCGGGGGGTTTTTTAAAATGATGGAGATTTTTTTCCCAAATGAATTATCAGGATCATTTTCACATGCTCGCTCCATAATATATGATTATTATCATAACTATGGATGGTTAGTTGGAAAAGTTGACTGCCTCACAATCTTAGATTGTTGAGGACTTTAAAAAACATACAAGGAAGATTTTTTCGAGTGGTTCTTATCTCCTAGATAATGTGTTTGAATTGGTAATTCACTTTAAATTGCTGTTAACGTTAAAAAAAGCCCAAAATTTCCCCCCTCTTCAGTTGATCTGTTTTGGAATCTACACACCCCTGATTATTCATGGTTTTGGTAAATTTCGGGGACCGATTGAAATTTGGAAATTGCATCAACTTCAACATCTCATGTTTGGTAAACAAGGTGATTCTCCCAGTCCCAGATCCTCGCAGTGAGGACGACGATGACATTGTTATTATGGAGAATCTGCAGACACTCAAGGGGTAAAGAATTTGGTTTTTTGGATGAGGAAGTAGTTAAAAGGGGTTCCGAATGTGAAGAAATTGTGTATTACAAAGTTAAAGGGGAAGAAACAAATGGAGGGGGGAAAAAATGCCTCAACTATCTTCAATGTTTGAATAAATTAGAAAACTTCATGTGCTCCACCCCTTTAAAGGATGCGGTAAGTATTTGAAGAGGATTAGGATTCCACACTCACTCAAGAAGTTACCCATTTTCCTCTATTGATACGGAGGTGGAAGACATAATGTCCAAAATCGGGGTTTATTGCCTCTTTTTTGAGAAGTTTGTATTAGAGCGTGGTTGCTTTGAACAGGCAAGTGGGAAAAAACTGAAGGCCAATTCCCCAAACCTCAAGTTTCTACAATTTGGGTTACTGCAGTGGTCTAAAAATTTGGGTTGTGTCGGAAAAATTTTCCCCTTTTTCCCACCCTCCCAAAACTTCATCTTCATTTAAATGGGGAATTTTAATGAGATCCCATCCGCAGTTGGAGAAATAGCAACGTTGAAATCAATTAAATTGGATTTTGCAGTGAAACAGTGGTGGGGTCAGCTAAAAGATAGTAGAGGAACAAAAAGGATTTATATGGAGACCCCACAGCTTCATGTTCAAGTTAGTGTTTGGAAGAGGGGAAAAAGCACTGAAGAAATTGGCAAGTGCCCACTTTGAAGTTAAAGTGGAAAGCTTTTTTGAGTATCATTGAAGATTTATCGGGATTGATCGCATCCGCCCCCCAACAAGTAAGAACATCTTCATTAATGCTATAGATTTTTTTTCTGCAACCTCTTAGCTGATTAATTCTTTGTTTTATTGTGGCTGTGGAGACTGACTAAAGGGAAGGATTGAAGAGATATATACAAAGCTGTTACAACTACTTTTAACGGGCATGAAAGTTTTTTGATTGGTGGATTATTCATTTTTTTGGGGGTTTCCGGGGCGGGTTGTATATATATTCTCAATTCTCACTATACTAAAACTTTCAAAAAATGTGTAGTAAGCTGCTTTTAATAGCATAGTTTCTAAACACATTTATACTATTTTCATGGCTATGCTCCTTTTTTCTTAGTTGAAAGAGACATTCAAAAAAAGAAGTTTATCCTACTATTCAAGATGCATTACAAAATGACATAACTCAATTCAAACAATGGCATGAAACCATAGCACTAAAAACCCCCCAACCATATGCTAGGGGTAATTTTATTAGTTTAACTACACATTATCGAAATAATCAAGTTGATACTCCCAACAATGAATACCCTATTTTTTAAGTCATGCAGAAGAAATATATAGCAAAGGCAAGCTTGCAATAATTATTCAATGAAAGGACTGGAGGACCTTTATTCCAATAACTCCCCAAGTAAGATTCAAATCAGCAAGGAACGTTTAAAGCAGACTCCAATTTCCGTCAAACAATCTATCAAAAATTGGCGGTAGCAGTTTCTAGTGTTCTCGTCCCGTCAATTTCTCCAAATTCTTCATAGGCCTTTTTTTCTTTTTTCCCAAGAAAAGACCTCCCCAACCGGTCAACTTGCAGATTCTCGGAGGTGCAACAAATTCGAAATTTTCTCATTATGATGATTGAATTTGATTTTTTCCCTATATTAATAACTAGTCTTGATGCCGTTTTTTTTTCGGGTAGAATGACTGTGAGAATTCCATTTCTCCATTCAATAGGCTGAGAAATGGGCCTAAACATATTGGGCCTTCTGGCGAGAAAAAAGAAATTTAAATGGGCTTTGTTTTCTAATAACAATTAATTATAAATAATTATACCTACACTAAAATTAATCCAAGTGGTGATACTCAGATGGGGTGAACTTAAAGAATTTCTTTAATTTAATGGAATAATATAAAAGCTTGAATTATGGGTCAAAATTTCAGGACTTTATATTTTTAAGTGCCTAAAACTATAAGGACCTCAATTGGATTAACCAAAATAAGATATTGGGCAATTGTAACTCAATGATTAATGAAAACGAACCACTATTAAATTTAAAAAGGGCAAGAAAACTTTAGATAAAAATGACACTATTTGATTTGCGTGTGTAGAACAAAAGTATATTAGAAAATTAAAAAAAACAGTACTAGCATTCATACAGAGAATACAAAATCAATAAAAGGTTACTATGATTCAAAACAAAATTATCCCAAGAATTTATGCCATTTTTTTTAGTACGAGTGTCAAATAAAGCTTCAACGAATGGGTCAAAAGTTTTGTTGTGGAATGGTTAGGTCCATTTACAGCTTTCAATATTAAACTCCTGGATGCAAAATTATCCCACTTTCCAGTTCTGATTCTTTCGATCAACTAAAGGGAGATTCCATCAGACAAATCCCACTTTCTAGTTCTCCGGAAGCTTCGTCTTGTTGCTTTTGGTCAACTGAAGGAGATTCCATCAGAAGTGGGAGAAATAGAACGTTGAAATCAATTGAATTGCGTTTTTGCAGTGATTCAGCGTGGAGTCGGGTAAAAGATAGTAGAGGAACAAGAGGATTTATATGGAGACCAACTAGAGCTTCATGTTTTGAGTCAAAGTTTGGAGGAAAATGAAGCACTGAAGAACTTGCAAGTGCCAACTTTGAAGTTGAAGTCATGCAGAAGATGCAAAAAAAAGAGCTACTTATTTTAGAAGAAATGAAGAATGAACTATAGAGTTTGTTTAAGCTTTAAGTTTGATCTTGTGTTGCTTGAATACTATTATTGACCTCTTTCTGTTGTTTCTTATGTGCTTCTGTAAAGAGCATCTCAGTACTTGGTTCACGAAATTGAACTAAATAAAGTTCAAACGAAACCATACAAAGAGAAACAAATGAGTTCCTAAAAACATTTCTATGACAAAATTTATTTTGTAATGGGCCTAAAACTATAAGGGCTTTAATTAGATATCAACTACTTGAAATGCTTTCAAGTCTTCCCCAAAATGATCTTTACTTAGAGAAAATATCTACAAAAAAAACCTTACTCTATTTTTCAACATGGATGACCAAGGTCTTTCTTTCCTAGTGCTACAATTGTCAATTTAAGCTGATGAAGAAAAAATAAAATTAATTTTAAGTCTTCAGATTTTCTAGATGTAGCCAAAGTTTTCCCACGTTGTTACAATCCCACCTTTGGAATCGTGAATTCATGTTTTTTATGATATACTATAAAATGCTCGAGCAAAAAAAAAAGTTAACCAACATTTAAAATAGTACATAAACATGGAATATAACATCTAATTACCCTATATTTTATGTAAAAAATGTGATGAGATTAATGGGGTGAGTTTGGTTGGTGGAAGAGGAAAGTTGTGACATTGAATGCATTACATAAAGACTATAGTTTGAAGGAAACAGCATGTTTGTGAAAAACAAACACTTGCTAAGATCAATCTCCATCTACAACAACATAAAAAAGATAATCTTAAAAGTGATCAAAACTGAAATTTTTCTTTTTTTTCCACAACCAAAAAGGCCATGAAGAAATAGGAAATAAAATTTTCTACACAACAAAATCAACAAATAAAATTTATCTCAATTCCCACTTAATTTCATCTACCTTCAATTCCTACACTAATCATATCATTCTTGTAAGCTCTATACAAATGAGTGCATCGGTGTAGACGGCACCCAGGCCCTCATGGGATGCTTGTCTATACCCTTCCTCCTCGACTTTCGCCCGTCTCCTTCACCACCTTCTTGTCATCTTCGCCCACATCTTCCTTGTGCTCTTGATCTTTGCATCCGCCTTGCCCTCTGCAGGCGCGCGATGTTGACAAAGGGCATGTCTCTGAGCTGCGCGATGAGCTCCAAGATCTTGACAAGCTGGCTTATGGTCGGGCCTAGATTGAGTGGTTAAGGCATTGTGAGCCAATGCAGCTCCTTCGCTAAGGAGTGAACAGTTGAGAATACAAGATCAATAAAAAGTTACTATGACAACAAAATTATCCCAAGAATTTATGCAATTAATTAGTAGGAGTATAAAATAAAAGCTTCAACGCATGGGTCAAAAGTTCTGTTGTGAAATGGGTTAGGCCCATTTTGAAAGGCTTGAAGCCCACCTCTACCAGAAAAAAGGAATGGGCTGATTGGTTGAAAACAAGCCCATCATTCAGATCCAGTAGATGTCCACATAAAGTCCACATATGTCAAATTGGCTCTACAAAATAACGTGTCCATATTTATATAAAAAATAATACGTCCGTTATATCAAATTGGTTTCTTTGTTACACTCACATTTAATATAAAATTAATATATAAAGTGGGATCCATATTTATCTTTTAGCTAACTTTTCTTCAAAATTTCGTAAAACTTGCAACGAGTTAAAGTAAAATTTTAAATCGCATGATTGAGTATATAATATTAAGCGGATATCAGAGCTGTCTTGCACTAATGCAGGTCTCTTTATCTCAATAATGTGCTGCACCTGAGTTCTTTATATTATCTTCTATAAAAAGTTGTACTTCCAATTGTGAAATCAGAGTGGTTGATTTCATCTTTTCAATATTAAACTGTAAGTGTGTGTGACAAATTTGTTGTTTTCTTTCATAGTTTCATTGAAAGAGTTCTAATCATGGCGGCTTATGGAGCTCTAGTTTCTCTTATGCATATCATAGACACCTTCACAAACATCCTTCTCCTCCCATTTCTATCGACACTGAACAAGTTGAATCTCTCACTCAAATTGTTACCTTCTTGCAAGAGTTTTTGATGCTTATATTTCCCCTGTTGTTGTCGATGGTCGAAGTTGATCCATTGAGCATCGCATTGCTAATGCAGTTTATGCAGCTGAGGATGTTATCGAATCTCATATTGTGCTAAATATTCATAAACCATTTACAATACATGGGAAGATGATTAGCTTCTTCAACTCAAGCTGAGGTGTACGTAAATGCAAAGATGCAACTGCAGCCATGGAACCTTCAAAACGCAGGAAGAGAGTCGGTTTTCTTAACTTGTTTCTCTGGAGGTGTATGTAGAAGCACAAGTGCAACTGCCAAAGAAGACTTTCATCGCAGTATGCAAAAAGTGATAAAAGAAATGAATCTGATCAAGAAAGAAGCCATGGAGATTGAAGCCGTTGCTCAGCTGCGCAGACAAGCCTCTTTCGATTCCTGTTGGCTCCTTGACGTCTTCTTCCATTGTGAAGAAAACATGATGGTGGGATTTGATGAGGTGTTTCTCGAGGTCTTGAGTGTTAAGCTCACCGGATATCAACTCAGTCATGGAATTTATCCTCATCACGGGGATGGGCGGTATTGAAAAGACCACCTTGCCCGAAATTCATTTGAGAATGCACTTGTTAAGGAGCATTTTGATATTCTGCTTGGACTACACTTCTCAAACTTATAATGTTACAGAAACACTTAGACAAGTTCTTTCAAGCAAGTGGTGATTCAGTGATTTCGAGTGAAGAAATATTGGGAGAAAAATTATACAAGTTTTTATATGGTAGGAGGTATGTTGTGATAATGGATGATATGTGGAGTGTTGATGCGTGGGAGAAGATCAAAATTTACTTTCCTGATAATGGAAATGGAAGTCGAATAACAGAACGATCAGGCTGTCAAACCCAAAGCTTCAGTTAAGGAGTTTGAGTTAAAAAGATTTATAGTTTATATGGATTATTAAACTAAATGGGTAGTAAATATCTTTCATTAATATTGTAGAAATTGTAAAGGGCTTCCTTTATCAATTATTACGATTATAGGAGGCCTTTTGGTGAAATCTCAACGCACAAGAGAATATTATTGGAAGCTTATAGAGCAAAATTAAATTCAATTGTTATCAGCACTAATGATGAATTTGCTTGAAAATATTGAGGATGAGTTATATCTATTTGCCTAATTATTTGAAGCCATGTTTTCTATATATGGGTGTCTTTGGGGAAGACTGTCAGATCCGTGTTTCAATGCTCGAGAAGTTTTCTGGGTTTCTGAGGGATTTTTAAAGCCAAAGTAGTGGGAAGTGCTTGAAATAATTGCACAAGAAAACCTGAAAGAGTTGGTTGGATAGAAATCTGGTTTTAGTTGATAAGTTGGGGTCTATTGGAAATATCGCTAGTATTGTAAAATGCATGATTTATTGAGAGATTTATGTTTGAAAGAAGTTGAAAAGGAAAGGTTTTATCATGTCCTGAAACAAAGTCCTCTGATATCTTCAGTTTCTTTTCCTTGCAACTAAAGGGTTGCTTATAAGTGATGTATTGGAATCTTTTTGTCACGTGCTCGTCGGGTTGTTCTTAATAATGGATATCTGTTTCACAATGAATTATGGGGAACTTTTCATACATGCCCGCTCCATAATATGTGATTATTATCATAGTTCGAAGATGGTGGGTTGAGAAGTCTCACTGCCTCGAAATCTTAGATTGTTGAGGACATTCAAAGCATACAATGAAGATGACGATGAGAATGATGCTTATCTCCTAGATAATGTGTGTTTGAATTGGTGAATTCGCGTTACTTTGATGTTAATATTAGTAAGAGGTCTGAATTCCCTTCAGTTGATCTACTTTGGAATCTACACACACTGATTATTCATGGTTGGGGTGATTTTATGGTACCGATTGAAATTTGGAAATTGCATCAACTTCAACATCTCGTGTTTGGTGAAAGCAGAGTGATTCTCCCAGATCCTCCAATTGGGGACGACAATGACATTGTTATTATGGAGAATCTGCAGACACTCAAGTGAGTAAAGAATTTGATTTTGAATGAGGACATACAAAAGGATTCCCAATGTGAAGAAATTGTATCTATCGTAATGACCATGTGAAACAAATGGATGGAGAAAAACTGTCTAAGCTATCTTCAGTGTTTGAGTAAACTGAAAAACTTCCGCTGCTCCACCGCTGATGGATGCCAAAAAGTAATTTGCAGAGTATTAAGATTCCGCACTCCCTCAAGAAGTTATCTATTTTTTTCCTCTAATGATCTGGAAGTGGAATACACAATGTCCCAAATCGTTCATCGGGCTCTTCTGAGAAGTTTGTATTAGAGCTGTCGCTTCAGAACACGCAAGTGGAAACAATTGGGGGCCAGTTCCAGAGCCTCAAGTATCTACAATTGGGTTACTGCAGTGGTCTAGAAGATTGGATTGTGTCGGACAACTCCCACTTTCCGGTTCTCCAGAAGCTTCATCTTCATTACTTGCATCAACTGAATGGGATCCCATCAGAAATTGGAGAAATACCAACACTCAGATCAATTGAAATTGGATCGGTGCAGTGAATCAGTGGTGGAGTCAGCTAAAAAGATAGTAGAGGAACAAGAGGATTTATATGGAGACCAACTAGACCTTCATGTCCTAGTTAAAGGTTACAAAAGAGAAGAAGCACTGAAGAGCTTGGCAAATGCCAACTTTGAAGTTAAAGTGGAAAGGTTTTAGAGAACCATCGATGATTTATCGAAAAGTAATGCATCGTAGTCCGCCTACAACAAGTGAGCATTACGACCTTAATTAATGCTACAGATTTTTTATTCTGCAAATTCTTATCTGCTTAATTCTTTATGTTGATATTGTGGCTGTGGAGACTGAGCTAAAGGGAAGGATTGAAGAAATATATATACAAAGCTGTTACAACTGCTTTGCAACAGTCATAGAAAGTTGTTTTCAGATCGGTAGGATTATTCGATTTAGTTGAAGCGGTTATCGTGTGCAGGGTTGTATATATATTCTTTCTTCAGCTAGATAAGAGAGCTAAAGACAGGGATTCATCAGGATGCAGTTATCAGCTCATCTTGTTCCTGCTTGTAGTATTCGATTGTTTGTAATTTGTGATCGATCGTTTGAGAGTAAATAAGAACCACATCATCCTTTATCCGTGGATGTAGATCTTACGTTCGAACCAAGTAACTCTTTCGTGTTCTAACATTTTTCGGGTGACTAAAAACAATTATCACTCTAGAAACAGTGAATATGTTAACTGTGGAAGTATGCCTAGCAGAACGCGTAGTGGATAACCATTTCTCAATTCTCATTATACTTAAACTTCCACATATGTGTATTAATCTATTATAGCATAGTTTCTAAACACATTTATACACATAAATGATAAATCCACCCTCCAACTTTTCTTTAAACAAGATAAAATTTTAGAGTTTTCATACTATCTGTGCTCCTATTTTCTTAGTTAAAGAGACATTTAAAAGAAGCAAGTTTATGCTATTCAAGATGCATTACAAAATGACATTACTAAATCCAAACAATGGCATGAAACAATAGCACTAAAAATCACCCAATCGATATAATAAAATTGATACTCCAATCAATGAATACCATCTTTTATTCGAAATAATGCAAAAAAATATATAGCAAAGGCAAGCCTGCATTAGTTACTCAATGAAAGGAGTGACCTTGATTCCAATAACTTCTCAAGTAAGATTCAAACCTGCAAGGAACTAGACATGGCCAAACCAAACCGGCCCACCGGTTAACCGCCGGTTTTGAACCGGGCGTTCGGAACGGAACCGGACAACGATTCTGATTCGACATACGGTTCGGTTACGGTTCAACAAAATTCGAAACCGTAACTGGCGGTTAACCGAAAATAAATGGTCATCGCCGGTAGGTTCGTAGGGTTGCAGGGTAGGGTCGGAAAAGGACGGTTAACCGCGGTTTCGGTCGAAACCGCTGGTTTCCACGGTTCGGGGTAGGGTTGTAGGCGTAGGGCGTAGGGTTACAGCGTAGGCTGAAAGGTGTCGGAAACCGCCGGTTTTGGTCGAAACCGGCGGTTTTCTTACGAACCGGCGGTAACGTCGAAACCGCCCTTTCGACCAAAACCGACGGTTCCGACCGTTTTCAAAATTTAAATTTAAGTTGAGCTCAAGTCCTTTTCCTTTTTTTTCTTTTTTTTCTAATTGTTTCAACTTTTCTAATTGTAATTTTGTATCTATATTTTAAATTCAAGTGTATAGTTGTATACTTGTATTGTAGTATTTTGTAACTTGTAGTTGTAACTTGTAATTGTATTGTAGAAATTTACATTCAAAGTTTCAAATCAATAAAATTGAATTCTTTATCGTTATCAATTTCTCTTTGGATTGTACTATAGAATTTAGAAGTAATAACTATAAGATTTAAAAAAAATAATAATAATAATAATACAAACCGGACGACCGGAACGCGTAAAACCGATGGTTATTAACGAACCGAACCGCCGTGACCGCCGGTTAAGCGACGAGAACCGTCATAGCGGGCGGTTACGGTTCAAGCATGTCATGAACCGGAACCGGCGGTTTTACGAACGTGGCCGCGTCTACAAGGAACGTTTAAAGCAGACTCCAATTTCTGTCAGGCTATCTATCAAACAGTTGGCGTGCAAAAATGTTTTTTTTTTTTTCTTTCATTCCCAAAAAAAGAAGGCCTCCCAATCCTGCGTCAATCTCTGAAACTTTGGAGGTGCAACAACCCGATATTTTCTCAATATGATGCTTGAAATTGATTTTATTTTTTACGATAAATAACTTTTCTTGTTGCCGATTTGTTTTCGAGTAGATTGTCCATTTCTCCATTAAATTGGTTAAGAAATGGGCTTAAACTTATTGCGCCTTCTTGCGAGACAAAAACAATATTTACCCGGGCTTTGTTTTTCTGATAACAATTTTGACTAATTCTAGCTACACTATAAACCAAAATAATAGATTTGATCATTTGACAATTGTAGTTCAATTGTGAACTTAAATAATACTATCTCCGTCCCCCAAAATTTCTTACATCAATTGACGACACGGGTTTTAGAAATGTAATGGAAAGTGAGTTGAAAAGTTGGTGGGATGGGGTCCTACTTTTAAAGTATTAGTTTTATAATAAAATGTGAGTAGGAATGAGTTAGTGGAATATGGGGTCACTACCAAAATGTAAAAGTAAAGTGTATCAAATTTTCGGGGACACGGATCGAAATAGTAAAGTGTATCAAATTTTCAGGGATAGTATGAGTGTGAGTTGGCTTCTTGGTAGAGTGATTGATGTCTAAATCCAAATGTCTCAATATTGGAGTATACTGTAAGGCCTTAAATTTCTATTCATTTAACTATAAAAAATTTGCGAGCCACTAATCAATCAATATGAGAAACATATTGTAAAAGAAAACTAAGTACTCCTAGTAAACGTTTCTTACATAAATATAGTTTTACATTAGATTAATGCAATATTGGTATAAATTTTTTTTAGATATAGTATATTTTTAATGTGTACACCTATTCAACATATTTGTTTTCGTCCATCTCGGCTTCAATGCTCGAAAAGTTAACGCTAAACATCAATAACCAGCAATTGGTTTGTTGTTACAGATGGAGGTGAACTCAAAGAATTTCTTAATTTTATTGGAATAAAATAAAAGATTCAATTATGGGTCAAAATTTCAAGACTTAACTTTTATTTATTTTTTAATTAGCCTGAAACTTTATGGACCAAAACTGAAGTTGCATATCTTCTTGTTAATCCTCCCCAAAAACGATTCTTTAGAAGTTTGAGAAAATATCTACAACAAAAACTTTATTTCAACATAAGAGTCTTTTTAGTACGTCTTGACGACAATCTACCCAGCATACTACATGCAGCATGCACGCATATTTGTTTTACTCCTACTAGGTTGTTTGATCCTCGAGACACTTGGAAGAAAAATTCCCTTCCACCACATTCTATTACTAGATGATGAGAATCGGTGTTGAGAACATAGTTGGGGTGTAGCGCTTGCCACTTTATATCACTATCTTTGTGAAACTTCGTGTCAAAAGCGAAAAATATCGGTGGACCATTGGCCCTTCTGCGATGTGGGCTTGGGAGAGGATACCCAATATTCGACCCGAGATTGTTGATAGGGTTGAGTATGATGGTACGATACCGTGTGGAATAATGTAAGTTAATCTTTATTCTTTGTCATTAAGCTATCTATATCGCGTGTTTATAATATTTTTGTATTGTTTTGGAATTATTAGTTGGAGAGGGCGATTGAATGTGGGTAGAGCTACGCTACATGTCCAAAGTTATTATAGGGAACAATTGGCTCATGACAATCGGGTGCCACTTTTAAAATATTTTGTAATCTTCTTTGTCGAATATTTTCTTTTATTAAGCTTTTTTTCGTTTATTTGGGAGCCGTATTTGGATCATCGTCCTCTACCGGAGGAGTGCACGCGTGGGATGGATGTTTAGGGGTGCACTAACTACCCCGTTGCTATCATATTGTAGAGCCGCATTTGGGTCATCGAGTTGCACGACGGTTTGGAAACCCCAACATATTTTTTCTAATGAGACTCAATTCCACAATTATGAGAGATGAGAAAGTATAAGGCGAGGTAAGTCATCCAGTAAACTGGCTAACTCATCATGCTTACTACGTTGAGTCTGGAGGAACCGGGGAGAAATAGAACAACGGGTGTATCCGGATGCCTCGAATACTGACTACATGAATTGGTTTCGGAAAATCAACATCCTTACATTACTAGACCCGACATCCATGGCCGCCGGCATCCATGAGGCTCCTACACATATGATGATGATAATAATTTTTTTGGCCTTTTTTATAGAGCATTATCAGTAGAATAATGTCTTTGTTATGCGGTTGGAGACGTTGGTCAATGTGTACCCTTGCCTTAGCGGATCGAGACGGCATATCATCGGGACATCCAACGTGCTCGAACATGGTGTCGACTTGTATGACAATATGTGGGAAGTGAACGTCTTGATTTTGTGCCTACCCAACGATCGGCGATTGACACTGACGGACCAATCATTCACAAAGCTAGGCACGAAGGACGGCCAGGTGTCCGTATTGGCGGTCCGGGTATAGACGGGATGCGAGGTTTATCGTAGATGGGCGGGGATCTGATGACCCACCGCGTGCTTCTTGGCATCTTGGATCAAGTTCACGGATGATGGGTGACAAATGTTATTCGACGTTAACCTTGATGAATATTTTTGAGTAAGATTACAAACACGGGAGGAGGATGAGGTGAGTGGATGATGATACTAAGGAGGATGAGGCACATGAGACGGTTTGCGCAAGTCACGCACAAAGGCTCCTCGTGAGTCAGGGTGGCTTCAGGGGCGGCTTAGTTCTTCACTTCCACTAAAAGATTGGCGCGGAATATAACAATATTCTTTACTAGGAGAACATCCTCGCGTACATCCAAAGGGTAGCTGCAAACAAGTTTACACAAGTACTTACAAGTAGTTTGTGGTTGTTCGGATAACGTAGTCGAATCCACAAGGATGGACACGTTCGGATAACTGTGGTGATATTCTGGGTGTTTTTGGTTAGCTACCACGCTTTTGGGGTTGGGATTCTACCTAGGCAGAAATAAAGACGGTACTCTGACTTGTAGGCGTGAAAATAGCGGACATGTGGTTGTATTCGTGAAATAAGGGACAAGGTATCTCGAGAGATATGTGAAAAGTACGAGTTACTAAAAGAGGAAACTTAGGCAACAAGGTATATCGGTAGGTCGGGTGGCTCTCGACAGTCTAGAAGGTACAAGCGAAAAGTAAGAGACAAAAGCAAAAGTAACTAAAAAGCAAAAAGTGGTGCAAGGCAAAAGTTGATTTTGACGTTTTCTTCTTCACCAAGTATTAACGAAATTCATATGAGCGAAAATCCATGACTAAACTCAAATTATTAATTCAAACTCAAGATCCATTAATTAAAATGTTCCTACTTAAGATGAACAATTGAAACTGCAGATTACTTCTCTTGACTAACATGCAAGGTGGTAATAACAACGCAGAACGAAACTCATGCACGAAAACTTAAACTGAGACATAACTACAAATCTCGATCAACAACTTCGGATCTAGCCTACTCGAAGGAAAACACATGCACACACTTAGAAATTAAAATTGATAACTAAATCTAACTTCCCTAGGCAAAATGAAGCAAACTCAAACCAAAGAGACATACGAAATAAAAACTTCATAACTTAAATGTTTGGATCTTCCCAAAGTACTTAAAAACCAAAGAAATTTTTTTACCAAAGGATCAAAAAAAAACGGGTAAAGATTAAACTAAAAAAAAATAACAATTGTTTTCCCCCGGGCGTGATCGCCATCCTCGGGCCCGGTGGGCGGTGGGATGATTTCTCCCCCCCGGACTTTTGGGGTCAATGACCTAGGCGTAGCGGAACGGGGGGCGGATTGTTGGGGGTCTTCGGAGAATTCTAAGGGAGTGAACGACGGGTGTGTGTTTTCTCTCAGTGGCTTTTTTTATAGGGGGTTTTGCCTTGTTTTGGGTGACCCTTCCGTTTTTTTCCCCCTTGTTTGATTCCCCTTCCCCTCCATCATTTTTTTAAACCGCTCTGGGGTATTCCCTTAAAACAACATTATATTCATTAATTGCTATTTTATTTTTGTTTAATGGGTGTCTTTTGTGATGTTTTTAAATCTCTTATTATAAAATCTATGTTGTGGTTTAATTTTGGTTTTTTAAAACAATCTAGATATATTTGTCCATTTGTTCACCGGATCACCTCCCTTTTTCAATGCTTCTGTATGAGTTTTTTTTCTTGTCTTTTATTTAAAAATTTGTAATAAATTGATCTATTTAAAATTTTCTTTCGTTGTGATTCATCCTCGGTTCATAAATTGTTGGGGATATGATAGGGTTTAATTTCCCCAATCGAGAGGTTTTGAGCAGAAGATTTAACAAAAGAGATAATCCAGTTAAATTAGGGTTTTGGAAAAGAAGAAAAAGAAGTTTTTTTATTTCTTAATTCTAATGATTTAATTATCATGGGATTCGTTTTATAGAATCCTCACCAAACGTTGACCCCCAAGTTTTTGGGAAAAAACGAAAAAGAAAACCCAAAAAGATATCTAGCTTTAAACGATATCTTGAAAGGGAAGATATAAAAAACAAAATATTACGTGAATTAAATAAACAAAAATAAGTCTAACTATGGAAATTGAAAAAAACTAAAGATACGCAAGGATTTGCATGGATCTTCACCTTTGGGCGTGAATGGGTCGTGATTGGGGCAAGCTCCGGCGGTCGGGCTCTCTTCATCGCCGGGGTTTTGTGGGTTAGTCCTTAAAAACCCCTCCAAAAACCCCTTGTCCTCAAGGCTAAGGGACATAAAAAAAAGAAACTTTCCCCGACCGACTTCCATAAATGTGTTGGGCGTTGACCATTGAAATTTTGTAGCAGGGAATACCATCCCCAAAAGTTTGGGGGCCCTTTTCTGATTGGGTTTGGGTTGGTGTGAGTTCCGATTCGGAAAAAAGAGCTAATGGAAACTCCAAATTTGGCATCAACCCCAGATTTAGCCTTTGGAAAAATCCATCGAGCTCTTCGCAATCTTTGACCCCCTATAGCCCAAATCTTCCCCCATTTACGTAAACATAGGCCCTAAAACCCCACATGCCATATTATTTTCGCCTTCTCGAAGGCAACACCATTTTCGTATTAACACATTCATGGAAATATCCTCTTTGTAAAACCCCTTCCGCCCCAACCTTTGCTTCATGTCTCTCGGCCTCAATTCCCAACTACCCAATATATTTTTTCACAATTACTTTGACCTTTATCGCTGGCTCCTTTAAAACTCACTTTTGACACCATTGGGAAGTGGGGGAAAAGGAATTAAAATCTTTAGGCGTAAGTAATCTTCACCTCTGATCCGTTTCCTTTTTTCCCCGAACAGGTTTTTCCCCCCCATCTCAAAAGAGAAGTAATTGTGATGCCAAAAGCAAATCAATTGATAATTGGAGAGTTAGGATGAAAAGCCCGGCATGGGGCGGGGCATAGAGGAGAATATAAGCCATTTGCCGAAAATGTCGGCCCATCTTTTTTTTTAAACTCAAAACATCATATATGTCCATTCGGTGGGTTAAATGAATGAATCTATAGAAATGACTAGCCTTCGATGTTTCCCCTTTGTGCACTACAATAGAATAGGCTCGGATTAAAATCCCCGCCTTTCCCCTGCTTGAGCTTGGGGGGAAGAGCGTGGGGAAAATGTGGGGTTCCGTTCTTTCTCCGCTTTCCGTCATCAGCCTGCGGTCAACAATATTTCCCTTTACAATCCGGATCGGGGCGGGCCGCAAAATTCCAAAAATGAGGCTCCCTTTTGATGTAGCGCCCGTTTACCACCTTTTAAAAACACCTTTCATGGGGTCATCCCCGGGGGCGAGGGGAACCATCTCCCTTTTTTCTTAAAACTTCCCGAACATGTCACATCGTTCGCGGAGGATCGGCGACATCGGGGGGTTTTTGTATGAGTGAACCCCCTTTCCCAATTCCAACAAAGGAAAAATTGTGGCTCGGGAAAAACTTATATCCTATAAAAATGGGTTTTGTTTTGAAAAGTTGGATCTTTAAATAGTAGGGGAAAGGAAAAAGCTTTCACCATCATTTGGGGCTCGAAGCCCGAAACGCCCGGGAAAGGATGACCAACTCCAATGATGGGAGCTTGTTTCACAATGTAAATGATATTGGCTATAGTTATCATGATCGGGGGTAATTTTTGAACCTCTCCAAACCGCAATTATGTTCGCCATTCATCTCCCCATTTTTAGCGGGCAAAGGTTTCCTTTTGTTAAAATGCTCAACATTCCCCTCAAAAAAGAGATAATCCCTAGTTGAAGTTCTAGGGTTTTGGAACAAGAATGAGAAAAGAAGTATTTTATTTCTTAATTCTCAATGATTTAATTATCTATGGGATTCTAGTATTTATAGAATCCTCAACCTAGACGGTTCGACCTTCCTAGTTCGTCTCGGGAAAGAACCGACAAGAAAACCCGAGGATATCCTAACCTAAACCCAACGATATCTTGCAAGGCAAGATATCAAAAAGATTACAAAATATTACGTGAATTAAATAAACAAAAATAAGTCTAACTATGGAAATTGAAATAAACTAAAGATACGCAAGGATTTGCATGGATCTTCACTTCTTTGGGCGTGAATGGGTCGTGATTGGGGCAAGCTCGGCGCGGTCGGGCTGCTCATTCATCGCCAGGTTTGCTGTAGGGTTCAAGTCCCTATCAGGATATCATTGGAGATACCACATTCCACTCGAAAATAGACATCATGAAGTTAGAGTGGCCAAAATAGCAGTAGTTTGAACTCTTTATTTTGTGTCTTCAATCAATAACCAAACATGGTGATGTACTATCACAAACTAACTAGGATTTCAGAGCGTTGGCTGCAGACATATTGCCCTTTTTGTGTTTCATCAATTTTGTCTAAATCGTCGGTGTTTAATTCATCTCTCACACTAATTAACAAACACATATACGATAGTAGTAGTAAGGAATAACATTTGGTTGCATGTTATCGGCGTATGTTAATCTATAAAAAAATATAGTCATAAGTCGAGAACACATGAAAGTTTTCTTTTATACTACTAGTATTTTATACTCTACTAACAACAAACAGAGCAAATTGGCAAAGTTTTTATGCTTCACAGTTAATAACAATTTCTGCAGAGCCTAAAAAAATTATGAGTAACAACTAGCAAAATATCTACTCCTTAGGAATTAGTAATTTTTTCATTTCCTTAGGAATTAAAGCTGGCACTCACAGTAGCGGTACATGCATATGTGATATGCGGTGTAATAATTTGAACAAATATTTGATTTACTATTTTGGTTGAGTCCTCTTGTTTTGAAACTGTCACAAAAATTAGTCTTTTTTTTATGAAATGAATTTTATTTTTTCCTAATAATATTTCAATTATATTTTTTAGGACGAGGTAGTATAAAATTTAATTTTTGTAAATAGTTATGAAAAGCTTAATCAATAATGAAACAAAATTGCTAAAAGAATATATTTTTAAAGTAAATTTAGAATATATAGGATGTTGAGAGGGCATTCGATGTGTTGCAAT
>NW_025952149.1:0-47000 GCF_023119035.1 Salvia hispanica
ATGTATTTATGACATGTTAGATTGTTAGGATTTTGACCTTGAAAAAAATGAAACAAGCGAAAATGGAAGAAGGAAATGGGTCGATCACTTTGCTTGCATTCCGGAGGAACTACTCTTGTTGATATTAAGCCGGATTGAAGACCTAAAGCATCTGTGTAGATACTCCCTTGTCTCGAAGCGTTTTGCTTTGGCTATTTATGAATTGAGATCTGTTCATTTGACTCTTCCAAGTACACTACGCTCTACTGAATCAGCGGATGAAATCTGTGAATTTCTCCCTAAGCTGGCAGGCTTTACCAGTGAAGAAATGATTGAATTCATCAAGTCATCGCCGATTAAGGAGTTGGGGTTCTTCTCATTCCTTCAGAACTTCAAGGAACTCAGATCTATTTCGATGGACTTGACATGTCCTCGTAGCATCTGCAGTTCCTCGCATTGGAAAGTGAGGGTGAAATTCAGCAATGGTGGAGCCTTGGTGGAACTTTTTCTGGAACTACCAGCTTATGTTCCCGGGCAGGCTTCTTCATCTTCATCTGATGAGTCTTCATCCGATGGCGACGTTGCACCAGCAGACGAAGGAATGCGCAAAAACACATTGTTTCTCTTTAGATGTTGCAGTATTTGGTTACTTGTGCTATGTTTGCTCATCAAATGTAACCCTTCGCTTGCGAGTGTCACCATCACGAATCACAAGAAAGTGGGGAGGCTATTTGTGTGACTAGCCTCATTGAATCAGACAATTGCTTGGATGTGTGACTCGAAAATCCCGAAAGCAGGACACATGGTGAAAGTGGTGAATTATGGGACGTTGGATGAACTAAATCACGATTCCGGCATGTTAGATGGCGGTGATGACGTGATGTAGTGACTTGGGAGTATACTTGGGACGGAAAGGACTTGCGAGATCTGTTGTCGGAGTTTGTAGGTAAATATAAAGAATCATATCCTTACTACTGATCAGATCAGGTTTAACTATGCCGGCATCAAAAGACTCTTCTCTCTTTTAGTTTAATGTTAATTTGGGGCTTAGTTTTATATTTATCTTCATCTAGGAATGTTTCTATCTATCGTGCTTTTGCACTATTTTCGCACTATTTTGCCCCATTTTGCACTATTTGCACTATTTTCGCACTATTTTTTATTCTTATTTCGTACTCCCTCCGTCCCAAGATAAGTGACTTGTATTCCTTTTTGGGGTGTCCCACTATAAGTGACCTATTTCCATTTTTAGTAAAAAGTCATCACTCTTACTTTATTCTCCACCTACTTTATTCTCTCTCCTCTCTCATACTTTACTCTCTCCACTTTAACTTATTTAAATACAATTCCTTAAATCCCGTGCCCAAAAGAAGTAGGTCACTTATCTTGGGACGGAGGGAGTACTATTTTTGCACTAATTTGGCACCATTTTACTCTTTTATTTTATGATTTTTTTGTCATTTTAATCTTTATATTTTATTTTCTCTCTGATTCCTTCTGTCTTCCCCCATTTCCCCTCTCATCTCTTGCTATTTTCCGTTTTTCTTAATTTCATTTATTTCAAAATATAAATATTCTATTTACTCATAAAAGCTATAACTTTAATTTGATATACATTATATTAAAAATAATTGAGTAATAAAAGATTATAAACATTGAAAACATGTTAATTAAAGACAGTTTTATATAAAATTGGTGTATGTAATGGGGGACGAGGACTCATATGTTGAACAAACAGACCAAGACACATTGCTTTGGATGTTGCAGTATTTGGTTACTTGTGCTATGTGTGAATGTAAAATGTGATTAGGAAGGATTTATTTATAATGTTAGCATAAATTGGTCATATTTCTCATTTTGCTGGCTGATTCAGTTTTTTCTTGAAAACGAGTATATATGATAATAATTGCATGAAAATGATTTTTCTAAGTTGGCTTGAAAAGTTAAATACTTTGAACTGGCTTTAATTTAAGCATAATTTGAATTGTCTGTAATGGGCAATCTTCACTTCCTTATCTGTGCGGATAAGGGCAGTGTTTGCGCGCCTCTGCTGCATAATTCCCTCGGCTGCTTCAGCGAGTGATGGGGTTGAGAGCACGGGTGGTTGTGGTGGCGGTGTTGACCACGTTGTCTGTGTTGGCACTTGTTGAAGGTGGTGCATTCGGAACAACACTAAGCACTATTTGGGCAGTTGAAGTATTTTTTTGTTGGAAATTAAATGCTTTTCTTATTGTTAGACATTAGCCAATATTTAAGGAACATGAATAGCCATGAGCTACTTGAAACCTTAGACACGGACACAACTCGTATAATATATGAACACAAAAATGTAAATTAATATTATGAACTCGTATAACATATGAACACAAAAATGTAGATTAATAATATGAACTAGAACGAGATAACATTCTCAGACCCAAAACTCTCTAGCAAGACAAAGCTAGGAGTGAAAATCTTAGCATAAGTAAAGTAATGCTCTCGAGCTGCATCCTTACACATATCGACTGGTTGAATAGTTCTTGTCTTGTTGGAATGGTAGATGAGTGTCTTCTCGTCCAACATCAAAATGTCTTATTTTTGAAAGCTTTGATGGGATGAAGAAACGACAATTTAATCGGATCAAAATAAATAGTACTAAACCTATATTCTATAGTCCAAGATTCTTCGACTTGGTACTTCTTCATTAACCAGATGACAATTTCATTATCACCCCATGTGCAATAGCTAAAACAAAGGCGGTCCCTAACTCCAACCATCACAGGAGGAAGGGAGTATAATATTTAATTTTTTTATTGAATTTGGCTTGAAAGTGTAAAATTTGAGTTATATATTGGATATAATTTAAGCATAATATTTTATTCATATTAATTGTTCCTTGGTTGGTTTTGATTTTGATTGGGATTGTGATTTTTAATCAAAGTTTTTAAACAATGTAATTGTTCCATCTCCACAATTTATTTATTTATTTTTGTGTAAATCATAAGTAATCACTCCCTTTGTCCCACTCTGTGTGGAGGATTTATGTTCTAATATAATATTTTATTTAGTGTTATTTTGTAAATGAAATCGAGATGGTAAAATAAAAGAGATGGAAAAATAAAGAAAATGATATTTTTATATTTAGAAATATATAATTTAAAATATATTTTTTGAAAAGAAAAATGATTTACTTAGAGTAAAACATGAGTAGTTTTTAAATTAGAATATAAAGAGTATGATTTCCAAATCCTTCTGATTTTATCACTGAGTGAACATTAAAATTAGTCCATAATGTACTATTTTATTTTTACCCTTCTAGGGACCTGAATTAGAAAAAATATAATATATATAAAAAAATGGAAAACATCAAAATAACTACTCATTTTCCAATGAACTTAAATAAACAAAGGAAAAATAATTGCGTTACTATTACTTTATAAATACATAAAATATTCACCAAAGCCTTCATTTCCATTTTATAGCCCCAATTCCCAGCTCTGCATCTTCTTCCGTAATGGAGCGTGATTTCTTCGGAGATCTACCGTCAGAAATCACGACTAACATCCTCTCACGTCTGCCCATCCGAAGCCTCGCAATCAGCAAGTCCGTTTGCAAACCATGGCTCAATTTTATCGATTCCCACACATCCGAAATCAAAACCCCACCCGCCCTAGCTCTCCTGAAGCTGAAGGAGAATGAGAGGGACTCAACTCAGTGCTCGATTTTCGAAATTGAAGACGAAGAAGAAGACGAAGACGAAGTCGATGCGGAGAAGAGCCATGATCGTCACTACATTCCGCTCACGGATTTCGATCTCCCTCGCCGAAACAGTGGAACAACAGAAGGTATGACTGCTAATGGATTGACTCTTCTCAACGAACTATCAAGAGAATGTAATCCTCTTTACATATGCAATCCGATAACTCGTGAATATACGGAGCTCTGTTGCCCCGAGGACTACAGCCTGGATCATTCGTTGCGTTTTGGATTTGGTGTGAGCAAAATAAGTGGGCAATATAAGGTCGTCTGCATCATTAAGGGCACCGACTCCCGTTATGTATACACCCTCGGAACAGGAACATGGAGGCGTGTTGAAGCTGGGGCTGCTTCTGGTTTCAACTTTTTTTGTGATCTAACCGTTGAATGTAATGGAAACATTTACTGGAAAGTATATGATTTGTGTGATAACATGTGGATTTGCGGTTTTGATGTTGAAACAGAATGTTTTAGAATCTTCTCCATTCCTCCCATGAGAGATCGATATCGAGATTGGTTTTTGTGTGTTTTAAGGGACCGCCTCTGTTATTGTATCCCATATGAGAATGACATTGTCCTCTGGATGATGAAGGAATACCAAGTCGAGGATTCTTGGACCATAGAGTACAAGTTGAGTACTATGGGTTTTGATTTTGATTGGGAATTGGATTTTGATTATGACTATGTTTTCCCGATTAAACTTTTTAAAGATGGTGATATTTTGATGTTGCTGAACGATAAACGTCTCATCTACTACTCCAACAAGACAAGAACGTTTCAACAAGTTGGTATGTTTAGGGATAGATCTGTGCTTCAACTCAACGCCCTGATTTTCACTCCTAGACTTTTCTCACTCAAGAATTTCGGATTCGAGAATGTGATCTCGTTTTAGTTCATAATATTAGTCTACATTTGTTTGTTCGGGTTCGAAGGTTTGTTTGCTGTGTAGTGTTCGGAATCTAAGGTTTGTTTGTCATGTATTGTTCGGGTTCTAAGGTTTCTTTATCGTGTAGTGTTCGTGTTTGGTCTTATCGTGTCAATACCGACATACACACTATGTTAGGCCTAGCTAGCATATATATTTTGGATGTTGACATATTGCTCTAGTTCATGATGTAAGTCTACATTTGTGTTTTGTCGTTATCCAGTTGTATTCGTGTAGAAGTTTTCTTTATCGTGTGGTCTATGTGTTTAGGTATACTAGGCACGCCTGGTATGTCAAGCCCAGCATGTGTATATATTGTTGGTTGTTGCCTATGATCTTATTCTAGTTGTTGCCTATAATCTCATTCTAGTTCATAATATTAATCAACATTTTGCTATGGAGTCGAACCAACACATATCAAATCACATTATTATTGCGTTTGTTCGTGTTTGTGTTGAAGGATTTCTTATCGTGTCGTGTTTGGGTTCTACTTTTTTTTGTTGTGTTGTTATCCTGTCGGTCTCGTACATATATTGTGGGTTATTGTCTATGAATAGAAATGGGCGTACATAAGAATATAATTAGAAACATAACTTTGCTACAACGAGTTTAAGTTTTGGCGTTTCACACATACCTAGTGTTTAAAAAACCAGACTACACATTCTCTAGTCCTCATGTGCATGTGGTAGTTGGTGAGGGTGGTGTGACTGTTTTGAGGGACCGTCTATATTATCCTTACATGACTTGTGACAAAGCATTTGTCATGTGGATGATGAAGGAATACCAAGTCGAGGAGTCTGGGACCATAGAGTACAAGATAAGTATTAGATTTTTATTTTAATCGTATTCTTGATCCAATTAAAATTTTCAATGATGGAAACATGTTGATGTTGTCGAATGGAAATCGGTACATAGCAAGATTGCATAGGCTCATGTACTACTCCAACAAGACAAGAACTATACAACACGTCGGTATGTTTAAGGATGCAGTTGCGAGTTACTTTACTGCCTTGATCTTCACACCTAGCTTTTTCTCACTCGAGAATTTTGGATTCGAGAATGTGATCTCATTTTAGTTCTTAAAATTTTAGTCTACATTTGTGTGTTTGTGCTGATACATGTTTGTGTCTAAGGGTTGTTTGTCGTGTAGTTTTTGGGTTCTAAGGTATCGTTGACATCTAGTGTTTGGTTTTTCACTTATTCTATCCACCCGATGTCCATACACTAGTATATGCAGTTTTGGAGGTTGTCTATAATCTCATTGTATTTCATAAACGTAATCTAAATGAACATGAAAAAATGAAGAAACGAAGAAAGAAAAATGATGTAACTGTTGAAGGATCTAAATTGATAATTTCTTCATAAAGGCTATGAAAAGATGATTTCAGATACCTGCTTCCCTGTAAGATTAAATTTTGAATATGGTTCCTAAATTCAAATGAAATTTAGAAAATTCAAGAGCTATTTCTCCGTTATCGAAAATTAAATACTTCATTGTTTTTTGAATTTCTTTTGTCTATGTTAGATGGTACATAGAAGATTGAATTTGCTAGCAAGATATAATATCAAGAATCCATTTGGCTATAAATGCAATATTCAATTCTAACCATTTTCATATAGTAAAAGGTGATTACATCTATTTAGATATAAATGTGAAAAATAAATTTTGATGAAGGAATACCGCGTCAAGGACTTGAACCATCAAAGTTTTTTGAAAATGGCGATATTCTGATGTTTATGGAAGAGAAGTGCATCATCTACTTCACCAACAAGACTATGCTTACGGATGGAACTTCAGAGGATGACATTGCCTCTTCAATGATTCATACTCCTAGCCTTTTCTTACTTAAGAATTTTGGAGTTGAGAATGTGATCTCTTTCTAATTCATAATGTTTGTCTACATCATGTGTTTTATCGCTATATGGTTGTCTGTGCCAAAGGTTTATTTATCGTGAGTGCATTGTGTTGACACATCAAGAGCTAATTTGATGAATTCTTCAGTTATTATGTACTCAATGGGTTAAATTTTTGTAAACCGTTGTAGATGATTTGGTTTCCAAGTTTCAATCCTCCTTTTTATTTGGGGGGGTTTTGATTTTTGGGAGGACTTTTTAAAATGGGAATATAAATTTTCCCATCATTTGGTTGATAAAGGGAATATAAAATCGGGAATTTTGGACAATCCTCCATGATTTTTTTTTTTGAATTGTCATTTGAATTCAAATTTAAAAATACAAAAATTGAAAAATACATATTAAAAAAAGTGAAGAGAAGAAGCCCAAATTCACACAAACGCAGAAACTACTTTTCCATCTCCACCATTAATATTTTTGAGCTCATCAAACTAATGGATTGCTTCTTCTTCCTCATCGGTGGGTCGTCATATTCACATATGCAATCTGATCACTCATGAATATATCGAGCTTTGATGCCTTTAAAAATTGATCTCAGCTTAGGGATGTTTTTTGGATTTGGTGTGCAAAATAAGTGGCCTTTTTCTAGTTACAGGAACGGGGAAGCCTTGACCCCGGCCCTACTTCTGCATGCACATTCTATTTGCATGAAACAAAACCAACCTCCACTGGACAGATATGATTCCGTCGAATCTTCCAGTTTTGTTTTTTTGATCTCAAACAGAATGTTTTAGCCTCTTTCTCCCCCAGCATTGGGATCGACTTGCTGTGGATGTGCAGGGGAATGTTTGGAGGGACTGCCTCTGTTTGTCTTATAGATTAAAGAAAAGTTGCCATCTGGCTGATAAAAAAGAATACAAAATCGAGTAATCTTGGATCAAAAAATCCCAAAGATTAGTATTGATTTTGATTATGGTTTTGGTGTTAATATGATTTGTGTTTATCCAAAAAAATTTTAAAAAAAATGGCGATTTTTTCGTTATATGGAAGTACGTGTTTCATCTACTACTCCAGCAAAAACAGAACTATTCGACTAGTCTTTTTGCTTCGGGATACAACTTCTGAGGATGACATTCCCTTTTTCATGATTTACCCCCTTAGCCTTTTCTCACTAAGAATTTTGGGGTCGAAAATGTGATTCGTTCAGTTCATAATGTTCTCCTAAATGGGGTTTTGCCTTTATATGGCCGTGTCTGTTTTGGGAAGTTTTTTTGGTGATGTTTTTGGGTGGGCCGGCCACCCTTTAGCTACTACCTAGTATATGTATCTAATTCATTACCCACGGGTTAAAGAATAATGTAGATTTTCAGTTAAAATGTCTAATTTTGAATTTGGGCCCCCATTTGTGGATTCTTTGAATTCTTTAGTTTATGAACTTTATTTCAGTTGTGAGCTTTTTGGGACATCCCCACGGCGATGATGTTGAAAAGGATCATGGCCATTGAACGGCCCTTGGAACCTAGGGCTAGGGCTGACGTGGGGGAATCTGTTAGTAAACTGATTTTAGTGTCTTTAGATTAACTACAGAGGAAAAGGGGAAAAAAATGTCTTCCTTTTTTTAGGTCGCAAAACAGATTAGACATTTGTATCTTATTTTTTCTTTTATTGTCATAATTTGTTGATTTTAGTTTATGTTTTTTTAAAGAAATAGGGGTGGTAAAAAAAATTTTTAAATGGGAAAGGCCCTGGTTTAAAAAAGGATCAAAAGGGTGGGTCATATTTAACCCCAAACGGTTGGTTCTCGACTCCCAAAGGGGGTAGATTTAAGGGAAGGGGGATTAATCTGAGGTTGTGATGGTGCTCTCACAAAAATATGGGATCCATTTACTGAAAATGGAAAGTTTTTTTTTTTTTGAATAACCAAATTAAAAAAAAAAAGTTTCTATTTCTTAAAAAAATTAAAAAAAGTATTAAATAGGGGTTCCCGGGGAATTTTGGGTATCCAAACCCGATTTTTTTTGGGACCCCCACCCTTAAACATAATTTGAATTTGTTTTTTATTCAATGATATTATGTTTTTTGGGTTTTCCTTTAAATCAATGCTAGTCATCTAATACAATAATTTTATGTACATGTTTGAAATTCTAGAATGATTTTTGGGATTGTTGCTGTTTATGCACTATGATTTTGGATTTGATTTTTTTCATAATTTCCAACTATTAATTATGCACAAATATGGTGATTTCTCATCTTTTTAAATATAATATAATTATGTATGAAATATAATGCAACTCTGAAATTATGTACCCTCGGGAAAAGGGAAAATGGAGGCGTTGAAACCCCGGCGGCCCGGTTTTGGATTTTATGGTTAAAAAGTGGTATGAATTGCAACCTCCATTGGATAGTATGTGATTGGAGTTATAACATGGGCGATTTTGGGGTTTTTATGTTGAAACGGGAAAGTTTTAGAATTTTTCCCGGGGTTTCCGGGGGGAAAAAAATCTGGGCTGTTTTGGGGGGTCTGTCTTGTTGTTCTTACACACGGGACAATAAACTTGTCATTTGGATTGAAGAAAAAGGGAAAACCAAGCCCGGGTTCTTGGACAAAGGTACAAGTTTTAGTATTTTTGTTTAAAATTTTTATAGGGATTTAATGTGTGTTTATCCAATTATACATTTCAAAGATGGTGACTTTTTTATGTTGTTGAATGAAGATCGCCTCATCTACTACCCCAAAACAAGACAAGAACTTTTCAACAAGTCGCATGTTTAAGATGCAGCTGCGAAGGATTACGTTAGTCCCCTTGATTTTCACTCCTAACCTTTCCTCACTCAAGAATTTTGGATTTGAGAATGTGATCTTGTTTTAGTTCATAGTATTAGTCTACATTTGTGTGTTGGGTTATAAGATTTGTTTGTTGTGTAGTGTTCACAATCTAAGGTTTGTTTGTCATGTAGTATTCGGGTTCTAAGGTTTCTTTGTCTTGAAAGTGTTCTGTTTGGTCATTATGTGTCGACCCAACATACACACTATATGCTAGGCCTAGCTACTATATATATTTTGGGATGTTGTCAATCTATTGTGGTGGTTTTGCCTATAATCTCATTCTAGTTTATAATATTAATCTACATTTATGCTATAGAGCCGATCAACATGGAAATATAATATGGAGTCCCAAGAATATTGGAAATGGTCACTTTAGAGTTTCAAGGGAAAATACTATTAATATTAGTGTTATAATTCCAATTGTATTGTTCCTAGGAGCATTACTTCTTAGTCCTATAAATAGGGATGTATATGTATCACAACAACAATTCAAGTCTAATGCATGTAGTCGATAAGCTTTTAATGTCTTTTATTTTTGCATTGTACTTTTCAACATGATATCTCCACTACCAACAACATCAAGGAAGAGGAGGCTCAAAGCAGTTTAAAGGGGGTGAAACTTTGCCCAACAGAGGTTCTTTACCAACAAAGTGACGACATAGAAGACACGACGGCAACGACCACGTCTCGGGGTGGTGGGGCAGCGAGGCGGCCGCCATGGACGGGGGAAAAGCCAAGGAACAGCCCGCCAAGAGAATGAGAGGGTGATGATGGATGCCAAAGATAGGGACCTTTAAGGATGCCCAGAAGATGGCCACATCGCATGAATTGATCATCACGAAAAATAGTCAGGTGAGAAACTTTAGGAGACAGCTTCGGTCGGTTCCAAAAGTCGAATCCATCAAGGGAAAAGTCATGGAAACAAAGAACGAGAAAAAAACCCAAATACGGTTGCTAGTCAATTGGTCGAAACGGAATACAAGATTAGTACTATTGGGTTTTTTTTTTGATTGGGATTGTGATTTTGATTGGCCTTATTATTGTTAATTATGGAGCCTAAAATATGTCCTACCATATTTAGGATTTGTTTCCTAGAAGTGTATTTCTTTGTGATAGATTTTTTCCATAGAAGATATTTCGCTTATGGAATATGTTTCCTAGTTTGACTAGAATTAGGGCTTTCTATTTTGCTTATAAATAGAGGTTCTCTCTCATTGTACAATCATCCTAAAATTATATAGTGAAATCCCTGGCTTGGCATCATTTTTGAGGCGTGGAGTACTTTGTATCGGCGGGTAAACAATTCGTTGTGTTTATTTTCCTTTATATTCGTGGAAGTTACTGTGTTTTATTTCCCAACAGCTGGTATCTAGAGCTGGGGTTTAAGAGCGGAAATCACGATGGGGATCGATGGGAAGATTGATGTAGAGAAGTTCGAGACGAATCTGATTTTAGATTTTGGAAGATGCGGATTGAGGATTACATGTACGGTAAAGATGCGTGAAACCTTTAAAGGCCAAACCCGAAAAGATGGAACCGGAGGAGTGGGGCTGCTGGACGAGAAAAGTGATGAGCGTGATTAGGTTATCGTTGTCGAGGAGGTGGGCTTTATCACACGGCTTGCAACAAAGTTGACGAAGGAGATGATGAGGATCTTGGAGGATATGTATCAAAAACCATCAACGGCAAACAAGGTACATCTGAGTTAGACGATTGTTTAATTTTAGAATACAAGAGGGAAAGGAGGTGCAACAATATCTCAAACGAGTTCAACATGATTACTTCATGGCCCGAACTACGATGATCTTAAATTCGATGAAATTCGTGTCCTAATTTTCTTTATCGTCCATGCGAGTTGAAATTTGACGCGGTGATAAGTCTTCTTTATAGCAAACAAACTGACGGTTGACGAGTAAAAGAGATTTGATGATTGGTGAGGAAGTTCACTTAGGAAGAATCGGGATTTTCTGCCCGGTTCGTGTGAGTCACAGTGAGGAGCGAATCGAAAGGAAGAAATACGAAATCGTGGAAGATCAAAATCCAGGAAGGAGCCAATCCAAGAAGGATTTGGATCGAGTTAATGCTGGAATTGTGATGAGTTTGGGCACTTTAGAAATCGGTGTGGTAATGAAGAAATATAAGAATAAGGATCAAAAAGAGAGAATACGGCTGGCGTTACCATCGAGATGACGATGGCGAGGGCGTTGGTCCTAGAGAGTGGTAAGTCGATGGAATCGTAGGTATTGGATGCAGGAGCGTCGTTCCATTCATACGGCAATGTGTTGGTAATGAGAAAACTACGGTTACGGGATTTAGGGAAAGTATATATGGCTGATGACGAGCCCTTAGATATCGAGGAAAGGGAAACGTGAAGGTAGTGACATCAATGGATCCGTAATAAAACTGAATGGAGTTAGACACATTACGGATTACGAGAGAAACTTGATTTCGATTAGGCGGCTCAAATGCGAGGAAAGGGTACACGGTAACATTTGGGCGGCGGTGGAAGATTACCAAAAGGGAGCTATGATAGTAGCTCGAGGTAAGAAAATTGCGTTGTATGCCACAACTAACTCCAAAAGAATGGCGTGATATTGCAAGTGAAGCAAATAATGCGAGATTTGTGGCATTGTCGTCTTGGCCACATGATCGAAAGTGAAGATAATGTGCTCAAAGGTTTCTTGTCGGGCTTGAAAATAGTTGAAGTTGGCCTATGTGAGGATTGCGTGTTTGGAAAATAGAAAAGGGTGAGTTTCTCAAGACGAGAAAATTGAGTACACGGAACCACCCAGTCAGGTTGGTCATATAGCGATCTATGGGGTTGCTTTGTGAAGTCCTTAGGAGGAAATTTCTGAAGACATTATATGACATTCATCGACGACTCGACTCGAAAGGTATGGGTTTATTTTCTGAAGAGTAAATGCGATGCGTTTGATACTTTCGGGGAAGTGGACGGCCCTTGTTGAAGCTGAAATCATTTGAAGGTGAAGTGTCTAAGATTCGATAATGGAGGAGAATATGAACTGCGAGTTCGAGGTTTTGCGCGAGAGAATGAAGTACATGGAGAAGAGCTGTGAAAGGAACTCCACGTGTAGCGGGGAATGGAATCGCGGAGCGCATGAACGAACGTTGAATGAGCGAGCAAGATGCATGAGGTTGAAAAGTGGATTGCCCGAAGAATTTTTGGGCGGATCACGGTCAACACGGTTGCGATCACAATCAACGAGAGGTCCATCAGTTCGAAAAGAGGTAAATCTATCTTTTCTACGTATCTTTGGTTGTGTTGCTTATGCTCATGTTAGTTTTGTTGAGAGAAGTAAGTTGGATGCCAAATCTATTAAGTGTACGTTCATTGGTTATGGAGGCGATGAGTTCGGTTATAGACTCTGGGATGAGCAGAACCATAATAAGGTTATTCGCAGTAGAGATGTCGTTTTCAATGAACAGGTATTATACAAGGATAGATTGGAGGCATCGAGTTCCAGCAGTTCTCATCCCCAAGTAGTCGAGCTAGACATCTCAAACTCGAGTAGGAGCAAGGAGAGTCAGAATGCTGAAGAGTTGCTTGAAGAAGAACCAAGCACTCCACCACCGATTATTCCGCTGCCTAAACAGACTAGAGAGGAACGTGCACCTGATAGATACTCGCCCTCTAATTTCTATTTGTTACTTACAGATGGTGGTGAACCTGAGTGTTATGCAGAGGCAGGAGAAGGCCCTGATAAACGAAGGTGGAAAATTGCAATGGATGACGAGTTTGCCTCTCTTCTCCTGAATGGCACATGGGAGCTTGTGGAACTTCCAAAAGGAAAAAAGGCATTGCATTGCAAGTGGGTCTATCGAATCAAAGGTGAAGCTGATGGTAGCAAGCGCTACAAGGCTAGGCTTGGTTGTCAAGGGATTTAGGCAACGATACGGTATTGATTATACAAATGTATTCACTCCTGTTGTGAAACTAACTACTATTCGTTTAGTGTTGAGTATGGTAGTTGCAGAAAATCTATTGTTACATCAAATGGATGTAAAGACGACATTTCTTCATGGTGATTTGGAGGATGAGTTGTACATGACACAGCCTGAGGGATTCGTAGTAAAAGGAAAGGAAAATCTTGTGTGCAAGTTGAAAAAGAGCTTGTATGGTTTAAAGCAAGCTCCAAAGCAGGGTGGTACAAGAAGTTTGATGGATTCATGATGGAGATTGGTTATAAAAGATGCTACGCTGACCATTGTTGTTACTACAAGAGGTTTGACAAGAGCTATCTTATCATGTTATATTATATGTTGATGATATGTTGATCGCATGACGTGATCCAAAGGAGATGGATAAGTTGAAAAGGCAATTGTCTGAACGATTCCCAATGAAAGATCTTGGAGAGGCTAATCAAATTTTGGGCATGAGAATCGAGTGTGACAAAGCGGCAGGAAAATTGTATCTTTCGCAAGCTGCTTATATTGGTAAGGTTTTGGAAGGATTCAACATGGATAATTTGAAGTCAGTAAGTGTGCCTTTGGGCAGTCAACTGTCGAAGAAGAGTTGCCGAGTACAAAAGAAGAACGTGCTGAAATGAAGAAAGTTCCTTATGCGCTCACAATTAAGCAGTATGTGCTGTATGCAATGGTGTGTACGAGGCCTCATATTGCACAATCAGTGGGAGTAGTGAGTCGGTTCATGGGTGATCCGGGCAAGCAACATTGGGAAGCGAGTTAAATGGATCCTTAGATACTTGAGAGGTACTACAGAAAGAGTCTTATATTTCAATGGCAAGAATGTCGAGCTGGCAGGTTATGTGGATGCAGACTTGGCGTCCAATGATCTTGATGGGAGAAAAAGCATGTATTTACTTATGGTGGTACTGCTATTTCATGGACTTCTAAGTTGCAGAAGACCGTTGCTTTGTCTACTACGGAGGCTGAATATGTAGCTGCGATGGAGGCAAGCAAGGAGATGGTGTGGTTGCATATTTTCTTAGATGAACTTGGGAAGGAGAACAAGAGTAGCGGACTCTATAGTGATAGTCAGAGTGCTATTTTCTTGGCAAAGAATCCAGCATTTCATTATAGGATAAAGCATGTGGAGTTGAAGTATCATTACATTCGACACCTAGTGGAGATGAAAATCCTGCAACTTGAGAAGATACTTGGAAGTGAGAATCCAGCAGACATGTTTACTAAGGTGGTGACCTTATAGAAATTGAAGCTATGCATAGCTTCAATTGGCCTTGGAACTTGAAGAGATGGTTAGACGATGCTAAGCGGATGCAGGGATGAGATCACGAGGATATGGTGGCGTAGGAGTTGTTAGACTCCAAGTGGTAGATTGTTAATTATGGAGCCTAAAATATCTCCTACCATATTTAGGATTTGTTTCCTAGAAGTATATTTCCTTATGATAGATTTATTCCATAGAAGATATTTCCTTATGGAATATGTTTCCTAGTTTGACTAGAATTAGGGCTCTCTATTTTGCTTATAAATAGAGGTGCTCCCTCATTGTAAAATCATCCTTAAATTATATAGTGAAATCCCTAGCTTAGCATCGCCCCCAGACGTAGATACACTTTGTATCGAACTGGGTAAACAATTCGTTGTGTTTATTCTCCTTTATATTCGTATTGCCTGTGTTTATTTCCCAACAATTATATGCCTGTTAATCCAATTAAAGTTTTCAAAGACGGTGATGTTTTGATGTTGGTGGAAGAGAAACAACTCATGTACTACTCCAACAAGACAAGAACTATTCAAGAAGTCGGTATGAGTTGAAAGTTTCTTCATCTTCTGTAGGGACTTACTTTACCTTTGTCATGATTTTCACTCCTAGCCTTTTATCACTCAAGAGTTTCAGAATTAAGAACATGATCTTGTTTTATTTCTTAATGTTAGCCTACATTTGTGTTTTTTTCGTTATCTGGCCGTGTACGCGTTGAAAGTTTCTTTATCGTGTTGTGTTTGGATTTGGCGCTATCTTGTTCACGCACCATATACAGAGCCTAGCTAATATAAAAATTTAGTGGTCAAGACATACCACATGACAATGTGATGTGGTATGTCCCACTAATAATACTTTGACAAATAGATTTATAGAAGTCCAACTAAATACTTTCATCCTTTTCTAAAAATGGACATTATTATAAAATTTGGAAACTATCCAAAAATTAAGAGTACTTATATTTAATATAATGAATGCATTTATATTTGACCAAAATACTTCCACTATGAACTAGTAAAAATTATTTTGTCCTTTTATATTTCTAATTCTAAGAATAATTTAATAAGAAAAATATATGTAGTAATTATCTTATTATATTTTGATTTTTAGAGTTTTTTATGGTATGTCAATGATAATTTAATATAATAAAATTAACTTTTATGTCATTTTCTTATTATTAGCTACTTATATATTTAATATAATTATTCATATAGTCTTTAACAATGGTAAAATAAGTATAAAAATGAAATTATATAATCAATCATAGTTACATACGTTTAATATAATGCTAAAAAATTTTGTTTATGATTTAGTTTAAGGTTATGGTAATCATTTGTAATTTTTTGCATACATATAAAACAAGAAATAAAGTAACAACATATTTAAGTTTTCATTACATTAACTGTGCGAAAAATCACAAATAAAAAATGTAACTATAAATTAAATTATAAATAAAATTCAGTGGCATTACATTAACTATGCCAAATTAGGAATAATTATATAGTTTCATTTTTATATTATTTTACCATTGCACATATATGAATAATTATACTATTAAACATAAAGATGGAAAATGATCTTAATTTTATAATAATGTCCATTTTTAAAAAAAAGATGAAAGTATTTAGTTGGACTTCTATAAATCCATTTGTCAAAGTATTATTAGTGGGACATACCACATCACATTACCACGTGGTATGCCTTGACCACTAAATTTTTGCTCAAAATCAAGACCTTCAATTCCTAAAGTACTTAATGTAACTGACAATTGAATGGAATGCAACATTCCAAATGGAGGTCCCCTTGTTAATCTCACAGCTCAATCATTTGTTCAAGACTAAGCTTTTTGCGGTTAAGTAGATTTGGAGTTCCACCCTGCCAAAATAATCTACGAAGTTATAGTACTAGAAAATATCTTATGTTACTCATTTACGTATTGCTCTCATTAATTCTAGTTAATTAGGAGTATACAGTATTGCTTCTTATAAGGAGATGAGAGAGTGATGTTCCACCTCCACTATTTATTTTTTATCTAAATTAGTGATCAATTTTGAAAATTAAGAGTATGATTACCAAATCCTTATTGTTTTATCAATACTTTAGAGTTAACTTTAAAATTAGTCCATAATGTATTTTATATTTTACCCTTCTAGAGACCTTAATTAGAAAAAATTTCCCCGCAAATATATAAAAAAATGAAAAATATCAAAATAAATCCTTATTTTTCGATAAACTTATCGTTTTAAATTTATGGCTCATTTGATAAATGGCGTGGGATATTGTTAAGATAGGGCCCGATGGAATAAAATGACTTTTCTTCCATGTGTTTGATAAGCTAGTTAAATAATTCAATATCAGCCACTGATGTTTGATAGGAAATTTTTATATCAAGATAATACTCCCTCCATCCCAACTTAAGAGTTTTAATTAGTTAGGGCGCGAGTTTTAAGAAATGTAAAGAAAAGTGGATTGAATAAGTTTGTGGAATATGAGTCTCACTTATAGATATTACTTTTATAATAAAATGAGAGTGAAATAAGATTGAATTTGCTTCTAAATCAAAGAGTGGTGATATATTACATCATTTTAAATATGATTTTCGAAATTGAAGACAAAGACAAAGTCGATGCGGAGAAGAGCCATTGTAACGACCCGCCCATCTAGGGTATAATAAATGCGGCGATCGTTAACTAGGCGGACTTAAATGTATCAAAGATCATAGGCTAGGGTTTCATTTAAAAGGGATTTAACCAAAATATTTAATGAACAATTAAGTAGAAGAAGAATAATGCCTTAGCAAAGGAATCCAACAAAAAGACTATCGCAATAAATGCTTATCAAAGTTTCCAAAACAATCTCAACTGTTCCATATCCAAAATATTCCCACGAAATAAAATAATCCAACCCAACCAAATTATCACAAGTTTTCATAATATAGCGGAAGCGATCAAGAGAGAAGTGAGGCTATGTATGGAGACACAACGACACTTAAAGTTCCAACAGATCATGATATTATTTCCTACTCAACACCGCCGCCCGCTCGCCACCGCTCAACCTGCACATAGGGAAAACACATGCAGGGCTGAGTACTATAATCATACTCAGTGGACTCATTGCCGAAAACAGTTTTATCAACAATAGTAATTATCATGCCATTTTCAAGTGTCCGTCGGGGTTTTAACTTTAGAAAGACCCGAGGCACCAAAATATATTCTTTATCAAATATCACGGTCGTGCAATCATTATTCACATCGACGTTTACCATATCCTCATTCTACATGACAAGGAATGCGGCCGCAATCCAGGTCACTAGACCGGCCAACCCGTACGCTGACACTCGGTCTAACATTGGTGTACACCAACCCAAATAGAGTTTGCGGCTCTACAAGGATCCGAATTCGATTAAATCAATAGTGGCATAGCCACAAGGGATAGGCACGACAAAACAAATCAAGGCATGATAACACATATATCATTCTCATCAATATCAGTTTAGGACAATGTCCTTATTTTAAAAGAAAGCCCACCTTGTCGGCTTAGCTCGAAAGTATTCTCTTCTCCTCGTTTATCACGCTGAGAGCGCGAAGTATCACCTTTAAATTAGGCGTATCACAAATCAGTTTCGATTATTGATTTCAAGTCATGCATGTTCCCACGTTTCTCCTTTTTTTCCTATCGATAAATCTTTAATATCATCATCCAAAAATCGAAGTACGATTAGCATATCATTTTTATTCGAATAACAACTCCAAATTCACCATTAAATCGTGTCACGCATGAGTGTTCCACACACACAACACACGCACACGAACACCACACATGTGCACGCACGCCGAGGCGTGCGCACACACACACGATCACGCACACACACGTTTTCACACACACACACTTATATGCATCCCAAATTCATCAACTTATTTCCCCTTCACTCAATCTAAATGCATGTGGACTCAAGAACACCGATTAATCTGTAGAAGAAGAGAAGATCAAAAATTAAAGTACCTTTTCCCAAAGAACGATCGGTAGAAACAAGTTATAGCCTTGATTCTTCAATAAACTCTTGAATATCAGCTTCAATTCTTCTCCAAAAGATGAAGAATTAATGGAGAAAGTAGAAGAAATTTTGGAGAGAGTGGGGAGAGAGATTTCGAAAATTTGGGGGAGTGGGGGGCGTGATTTATGTTGCTAGGGTTTAGGATCTCCCATGTATTTATAGAGTGCCAAAATAATATCTTTAATTAAATAAATTAAAGATTTGAGAAGATATGGAGAGATTTGAATATAGTAGTTGGCGTTAATTTGGTTGAGGAAAACAAGGAATTCGAAAATTAGGCTATTTAATTAGCCTATGATTTAAATTCAAATATTTCATGGAGTAGAATAATATATCACGGAGCAAAATAAAATAATTAAATCCTCCCCAAATAATAGTAGTAGGCGATTTTTATGCCTCTCTCATAAGGGATTAAATTTCCAAATCATAATTTAATTAGGATATGGCAAGATCTTCTTAGATTTGACAAGATATGGTAGGATATTCTAGCATATTTATATTTATTCATGGAAGAGAATAAATAAGGGATCAAATAAATAAATAATCCCTTCTCCCATAATATATGAGATTTTCGAAAATCTCATAGAAAATCAAAGGTGGAGTTTCGAAAATTCCAAGGTGGAATTAAAGTTTAATTGGACTTTGGATTTAATTCGGATAATTATCCCAAACAAATAATTAAATCCAAGAAAAATATAATTCCTTCTCCAATAATAGTGATGGTCGAATATTTCAATAATTGGGTAGGATATTTATGAAAATCCTATTTAATCTCACTCAACCCTTGGGAAAATAATTCACCACAATCATATTACTCCGCATCAAATATTCACACCAAATCAATCATTTCTTCACTTTCACTTTATTTTCTCAACGCATTGACCTTTCAACGGCCACATCATATTTTCCACATCTTTGACTATTCAATAGCCACGTCATAATTTCAACAAGTTGACTATTCAACTCAATCTCAATTCTCATACGCAATTAGGTCACAAAGACACCATGCAATTAATACTCATCAATTAATCCACATATCATAGCATTTAAGGCATTTAATGCAAAAATTTTATAACCCGAAAATTAGGGTTTGAAAAAGTGGGGCGTTACAGCCATGATCTTCACTACATTCCGCTCACGGACTTCGATATCCCTCACCGAAGCAGAGGATTTATGGAAGGTATCACTGCTAATGGATTGCATTCTTTACATATGCAATCTGTCACTCATGAATACATCGAGCTCCGTTGCCCCTTAGTTTACATCCCACCTCTTGCTTTCAAGTTCGGATTCGGTGTGAGCAAAATAAGTGGGCAATATAATGTGCTCAGTATCAATAGGCTCCGTGAATCTGACTCCGCTCATCACGTATACACCCTCGGAATAGGAACGTGGAGGCGTGTTGAAGCCGGTGCTGCTTCTAGTTTAGGGTTTAGATTTGGGGTCAAAGCATTGTATGCAATGGCAACCTCAATTGGAGTGTATTTGATTTGAGTGATAACGTACGGATTTGTGGTTTTGATGTTGAGATGGAATGTTTTAGAATCTTCTCTGTTCCTCCTATCAAAGATGTGATTGGAAATTGGGATTTGTTTGTTTTGAGGGACTGCCTCTGTTATACATACACACGCAACAACGAAGTTGACATCTGGATGATGAAGGAATACCAAGTCGAGGATTCTTGAACCATTGAGTACAAGTTGAGTATTATTGGTTTTGATTTTGATTATATAAGTGTTCATCCAATCAAACATTTTAAAGATGGTGACATTTTGACGTTGCTGGATAAAATTGATGTCATCTACTACTTCAACAAGACAAGAACTTTTCAACAAGTAGATATGTTTAAGGATGCAGCTGTGGTTTAATTACCGTGCCGCCCCTTTTTCTCTCTCAAGAATTTCTGATTTGAGAATGTGTTCTCGTTTTAGTTCATAATTTTAGTCTACATTTGTCTATCTGTGTTGTGTAAGGTTTCTTTGTAGTGTAGTGTTTGGAATCTAAGGTTTGGTTCGAGTTCTAAGGTTTCTTCGTCGTGTAGTGTTCGTGTTTGGTCGTATCGTGTCGACCCGGCATACACACGTACCTACAAAACATAACTTTGCTATAGTAAGTTCAAGTTTTGGTATTTCAGTGTTTACCAAACCAGACGAATCTGTCATGTTTGGTTTCATGAATATTGTAGAAAATAACAAGAAACCATATTGCTATAAATACAATATTCAATTCTAACTATTTCATATGGTAAAAGGTGATTACATCTAAGTCCATCTCCAATCATTTACACCAAACTCAAATCCATTTTTGAGTATAGTGTATACCAAAAAGTAATTTTACTCCAATCATTTACTCCAAATTCAAACTCAAAAGAATATTCCATATTTATACTTTTTATATCTTTTCAATTATACCTACATATTTATTTAAATTACATATGAGTCCCACAATATTTTTGTCAATAATTTATGTAAATTAAATAATTATACAAAATTTTCTTATCAATATATTTGTATTAATTATAATTTATATTAAAAAAAATTACAACTTTTAAAATAAAATATACTAAACTTATTATAATAAATTCAAATATAAATTGAAACACATTTAAATATATCGCTATTACATAACACATATCACGATAAACATACAAAATAGCTAAAATTTAAAACTCCAAATTTGTGTATTGTTCCCACAAATGATCAACTAGTGCATTTCGAAGTTCTAGATGAGCACATTTATTTTATTATAATAATTTGTTGTCCTTGTTTTATTTTATTTTAGTGCATTGAGGTTTAACTTGCTTTATTAATAAAGACTTTGCTCTTGTTGTGCAACCTTCATCTATAGCTCTTTAGTAATGAATGAATCTCAGTTGAACAACTTCTAAACTATCGATACATAATCATAACGGTAAGCAATGGTAAGCAATAATAACAAGACATTTTAGCAATATTCATTCCTATTTAGTAAATATATTAGTTATTGTTTAAAAAATAACATAATTTATTATAATATTGTGTATAAAACAAATTTCCTAACATATTACTAATTCTCGTGCAAATTACTAGTATATCATGTACTAGTAAATAAATTAGCCGGCTAATTAAGTACTTTAAAATAATAGTAAGGACTATTATGCAATATTTAAAACTTTTTTGCAGTAGATACTCAATTTTGATGTTTACTTTGAATTTGGTGTTGTTTCATCAAAAACCCTAAAAATGGGGTTGGGTATGATGTATGGTTGGAGATCATTTTCAATCTCCAACTTGTCTTCCTTGATAATATTGAGTTTATATGACAACAGTCTCACAGGATGTATCCCAATTTTCCAAAATCTTCAGGAATTGTATCTCCATAACAACAACTTCAAAGGTACTTGCTTCATCAAATCAATTTTATGATATATACATTTACGGATCTCAAACAATGAGAAAATTATATCGAAAATTGAAAACTTTAATCTAGTCCGGTTAGTTCTTATATTTTTTACAAAAATATTCATCATTATAACTTTTTTTATTACTACCTCCTTCCACCAAAAATTTGTTCAATTTTTCCATTTCCGTCCGTCCCTCAAAATTTGTTCCATTTCACTTTTACCATTTTTGGTAGTGGACCTCATATTCCACTAACTCATTCTTACTCACATTTTATTATAAAACTAATATATAAAAGTAGGACCCACAATCGACTAAATTTTTCAACTCACTTTCCATTACATTTCTTAAAACCCGTGCCGGGTCAAATAAGACAAATTTTGGTGGACGGGGTAGTATTTTTATGATAACTAAACAAAAAATCAAATTTTATGTACAATTATGATACATATATATAAATGATTAAGACTAGATGAAAAATTAACCTAAAAGCTACGAACTTTTATTTAATTAATTTTTATGTTTTCCTGTTTTAGATTTTGACTAAAGTCTCTTTTTGGTCCTTAACATATGACGATTTTACGATTTGGTCCAGAACATTATCTTTTGAATTATTTGGTCCAATACATTTAAAAACGGGCCGCAATCAGTCCATTTTGGACGGTGCCGTGTAAAACTAACGGTCAACGGCTGTTTAGCCGATTTTGACCGAATTAAACATTTAATTTAGAATTTTTAATTATTTTCAAAAACAATTATTGTAATTCTAAATGCCCAAAACAGAAAGAACACTCTTGATTTCCTCTTTCTTCTCGGTTTTCCTTGAAGATTGCCGCTTGTCACTGTTCTTGGATTAATAAGGGAAACTAATTATATGTCGGCGATCAGTAAAATGCAGACGTTAGCGAGGGTCGGAGTGGTGGTGGAGGGAGGGGGGCCTGAGTGCGACGATGACGTCATCGGTGGTAGTCGAGCCGCATACCAGAGGAAAATCGACACCGCCCCCACAATTCCTCGCCGGTGGCCTCGCCGGAGCCATCAGCGAGACTTGTACCATTCTTCTCGCACGCCTCACCATTCTCTTTCAGGTTTTTACTCATTTATGAATTGCTCAACATCGTAATCCTTTTTTCAGTTGAAGAACTCATAGTAGTGTGGGTTTGAATTGAATTGGAATGAATTGTGCCTTTTTATGGTGAATTGAATCAATTGATTGTCTTGCTTTGATAGGGTTTATGTTTACCCTTTTCTTTGTTACATAATTGAGTTGAATTGAAGGATGAATCGGTTTTGCAGCTTCAAGGAATGCACTCCGATGCATCTTGGTTAGAGAAGGCAAGCATATATTTTGGGTTTTTAGAATAACAATAATTATTTTGAAAATAATTAAAAATTCTAAATTAAATGTTTAATTCGGTCAAAATCAGCTAAACAGTCGTTGACCGTTAGTTTTACACGGCACCGTCCAAAATGGACTGATTGCGGTCCGTTTTCAAATGTGTTGGACCAAATAATTCAAAAGATAATGTTCTGGACCAAAATCATAAAATCGTCATATGTTAAGGACCAAAAAGAGACTTTAGTCTTAGATTTTTAACTTGGCTATTTTTGCAATTCAATTAAGGGCAAAATAGTCTATTTACAAAAAAAAGTTATTACCATTAATAGATATTTATTTTTGTATTACCATTAATACAGAACTGCAAACCAAAGCATATGGAGGTGATTTTAATGTGATTTTTAGGTCATTTTTAGTTTATTTTAATAAGGATGATATAAAATGATCTACAAATAATCTCAAACCCAAATTCTATATAATGACCTAAAGCTGATTAATAATGACCTTTCGTATTATTGGTTAATTATTGATCATAAGATTGAAAAAGCTCATGATCGGGATTTGGCCGTAGTAAGATGGATTTTTGTTTTGATCACTTTCCGGCTACAATTAGTATTTTTCTTATAAAATGATACTTGAGCTTTGTATTAAGAATAACATCTGCTCTTGAAGGACTTATTCCTCCGAATATCTGGAAGTGCAAAAATCTTGAGATCTTGAACTTGAACTACAACAATCTCAGTGGCAACATCCCTCGTACAATTGGAAATATGAGCATGCTTAGAGAGTTGCACTTGGGTTGCAACCATTTCACAGGTATTATTATATACATGATACTTTCTTAACTATGCTCTTTCAACACTTTTTATGATAACAAAAATTCTTTATCAAATGTATCCCCATTAAGAATTATTTTTTTTATAAAAAAGTAGGCTTTTTTTCAATTTGACAAAATATCATCAATATGTGTACATGGATAGGAAGTTCTGTTTAAATTATTACTCTATGACTTAGTATGTATAATAACGTACAATTTTACATATATTTAATATTGCTATCTTGTTGACATATACCGCAGGTGAATTACCACAAGAGATTGGCACTCTGCCAATGCTTGAGACTTTCACCGTGTTTAACAATTCCTTATATGGATTGATCCCATCTTCCATATTCAACATATCAACTTTGAAGAATTTACAAGTTACATATAATGAGTTTTCAGGTACTCTTCCATCAGATTTGGGGAATTCACTTGTCACTCTTGAAAAGCTCATTTTGGGTTTTAACTTATTTAGTGGCTCAATTCCAAGCTCTATCGCCAATGCTTCCAAACTTACAAGTTTGATATTGGTTGCCAACTTATTTAGTGGCTCTATACCCCACTTCGGTGATTTGAAGTTCTTACAACTCCTTTCCCTTTCGGAAAATAATTTGAGTGGGGCAGAATTCACAACTCAGGAACTGACATCTCTCTCTTCATTAAGTAATTGTAGACAATTGAAGTACCTGGATGTAAATAGCAATCCACTAAATGGCATCCTACCTGCTTCACTAGGAAATTTTTCCTCATCTCTTGTGTTTTTTGATGTAACAAACTGCAGCATCATAGGTGACATTACTTCTGAATTAGGAAACTTAAGTAGTTTGCTAGCTCTAAGTTTAACTAGAAATCAGTTGAGTGGACTCATTCCACCAACAATTGGGAAAATGAAGCAACTCCAAAGATTTAATCTTGATGGAAATCAGTTGGTAGGATCTATCCCTAACCAACTTTGCCAAATGAATCATTTGGGGGAGTTGTACCTAAGCATGAACATGCTTGTGGGTCCCATACATGAATGCTTAGGTGATGTTAAATCCTTGAGAGTCATCTCCTTAGGTTACAACCAATTGAATTCTACCATTCCTCCTAACTTGTGGTTCTCAAGGACCTTTTGGCTTTGAGCTTGGTCTCCAATAATTTGAGTGGTCAATTGTCATCCGCGCTTGGAAATTTCAAGTTAATCTATCATTTGGACTTGTCGTCTAATCAATTTTCAGGTGATATTCCTACCTCAATTGATGATTGTCAAACACTAGAGTTTCTTAACTTATCAAATAATTTTCTTAGTGGATCCATTCCTCAATCCTTGGCAAAGGTTAAAGTTTTGGTAACATTGGATTTATCTTACAATAATCTTTCTGGATCAATACCCAAACTCTTGGAAGACCTATGTTGTCTTGAAAATTTTAATGTTTCCAACAACAAACTGGAAGGGAGAATTCCAGATGGTGGCTGCTTTGGTAACTTCAGTGCACCGTCTTTTTCTGACAACTTAGCTTTGTGTGGTCTAATAACATTTCAAGTTGCACCCTGTCCAGAAAGCCATCATAGATCATGGTTAAAGAAGCTCATGGTGTCATTAGTGATTTTAGCTGTCATTGTGGCGATTGCATTGCTTGCTTTCATACGGATGTGTAAACAGAAAAAAGTACCCCTCTTGGTTCATTTTTCAGCACAAATTACTGAATGCATAGGAATTCCTTACAATGAACTTGAACGAGGAACAAGTTCATTTAGCGAAACCAACCTACTTGGAAGAGGTAGCTTTGGTTCTGTATTCGAAGCAACACTTTCGGATGGGTTGAAAGTTGCTGTAAAAGTGTTCAACTTGGAACTACAAGGAGCAGCAAGGAGCTTTGGTGTTGAAAGTTCTATATTGAGCAGCATTCGACACAGAAATTTAGTTCGGGTTATTGGATATTGTTGTAATGTGAACTTTAAAGCATTAATTCTCACATACATGCCAAATGGGAGCTTGGATCAATGGTTGCATTCCAACAATTATAGTGTGGATCTTATACAGAGGTTGAAAATAGCAATAGACGTTGCGGCCGCCATGGAATATCTTCACCATGGCTATACATTCCCAATTGTTCACTGCGAAATAAAACCAAGCAATGTGTTGCTTGATCAAGACATGGTTGCCCATCTTGCTGATTTTGGCATTTCCAAGCTTTTCAATGGAGGCGAAACTATCCTTCAAACACAAACAATGGCAACCATCGGTTATGCAGCACCAGGTATGCATGATTCTAACCTTTTTAAATTAAATTTCATCATTTATTAATGTTTTACCTAATCCTAACTAAAAATTGAATGCATGTAATACTATTAGAGTTTGGAATAGAAGGGAAAGTTTCAATAAATGGAGATGTATATAGTTTTGGGATACTGCTGCTGGAGATGTTTACCGGAAAGAGGCCAATGGACGATATGTTCGATGAAGAAAGAAGCTTAAAACAGTGGGTAAGCGAAGCACTAGAGCAAAATACCGCAACTCAAGTGATGGCGTCTGCTTTGCTGTCAAGGGAAGATCAATATTACTCTGCCAAGGAGAAATGCATGTTATCAACATTTGAATTGGCAATGAAATGTTTAGTTGTTTCAGCAGACGAAAGGATCAGTATGATTGAAACAGCGGCCGCTCTGCACAAGATTTATGCCACATTTGTAGCGGGAACTCAATGGCGCGTCCATGAAATTTTCCCTCCAAATCTCCACCGCATTCGGCATCATTTTGTAGCCGCAATCAGCCCATGGCTCCACCCGTGATTCGCCTACCTCTATGCGCTAGCTACATGCCACGGCGAGAGGTAGATCTTCATCCTTATGGTGATACGATTTGAATTTGTCTTATTACTATCAGTTTCATATCTATAAAGATGACCATTATATTAGTTTGGGTGTGTTATATTGCTAACTCATCAATGCAGGTATTAAAATGTCACATAATGCCAACACAATATATTGAAATGTCAATAAATTATGTTTAATACATTTCGTAGATGAATTAATAGAGTAAGCAACTTAAGAAAGTTAGCAATTGATCACACTTCTATGTTAGTATAGCATGGCTTTTGAGTGGGAGGGTTTTTGGGCGCTTTTTTTTAATTTTCCCCTTTAAAAGGTTTTATTTTTAACCGTTATTTGTTATTTTCACATTGCGGCCAAAGTGTCACATGCGACACCGGTTAAGGGTTCCCTTTAAACGAGCCGGGGCGTGCTCGCCGTTGGGGATTGGCGCCCTCGGGGGGTCGGATGGGGGCGGCCGGTTTCCCTGGGCAGCAAAATTAAGGTTTCAAACCTTGAGTCCCCGATAGTGGAGAAATAATAATTTTATTGATTGATTGGAGGATAAATAAAAAATCTATCCCCTATTTATAAAAAGAATACTATACCCTAACTTATTGAATAAAAAAAAAGATATGGAAAGATTTGGAATAAAAAGATAACTAAATAATATGGATATCCATGACTATAACCCCCCGCGGTTAAAACCGCCTTGTCCCCAAGGTAGAAACCACGAAGCAACGAGAATTGAAAGCAAGTTTGCGAGGCATCTCCCCCCGGATCAAACAAAACCGAGCAGCTGAGCGTTTCCCTTCATCCCCTCCATAAAATCAACGGGCGACCGATGTAGTCGCCAAATTCCGCTAACGAATGCGACTGATGTGGCGCCCAAATTCAACGCTAAAATGGAATGTCCCACACCCCAATGCTCAAACCGGTTGTTTTTACGCGGAGGAATAAACCCGGGCACACGTTGAGGGTTTCAAAGATTCATGTTTGAAATGTCGTGACATTCAAATCCACATAAACAAAAGGGTGCTTGCAAAGTGTGCCCCCCCTTTTCTTACCCAACCGTCCGTATTTAATTTAAGATCATTTAGAAACAACCTTTTGTTTCTCTTCCATTTCTAATTGATTGTCCTGCTTCGTTTTCAAATTCATCCGTGTGCTCATCAACAAGGCTCGAATCTTCATGCTCTCTTTTTTGTTGGCTTCTCAATCAACACACTGAAACCCTTTTTCTTTCGTCTCTAAATTAGATTGATGAGTATAGCTATTATCTTTTTCGGTCACCCGGAAATTTTTTTTGCATCTTTTCTCTTTGGCAGTAGAGTCCTCCTTTCTTTGTTGTTTCCCCCACACTTTTAAAGTTCTGTAAACTTATCCTCCCTTTTTTCTTCACCATCGTGAATTGTTTCCATCCTTTCCTTGAGCTTATACCACCAGTGGATGATGAGTAGGGGCCCAAGAATGGAGCGACAGGGGCGATTCAACGGCTGACAAGCTCTCGGTGAAATAGGGTGGCTGCTCAATGTCGGGGTTGTATCTGGCTGCTTTCGGAGATCTGATCGCAGCGGGGTGACGGGGCACAGCAGCGAGGGGGTGGCGCTGCTGAGCGGCAGAGCTCGGGGTTTGCCGGCAGGGGGGTGTCGGGTGTTGGCGGGTTTGGGCAGGAGTCGTAAGGTTCGGGCGCTGCAAGGGTGATGTCCCGGTTCAATGTTTGAAAAAACCCTTCCTACTCCTTCTCAAGCCACGTGAAGAGTTCACATGAGTCATAAAACAAATGCTTCATGAATATGTTGTCTCATACCCAACATCAACATTTTCATCATGGCTTGGGTTTCGTCTGGGGGAAAGGGGGTCCGGCGGGTCCCAGCAGGATGGCTGGCGAGTAGTAAGTCATGTTGCACGTACTGATCAAAATTTGGGGGAGAAATCTTAAACATTTCCATATCTCCCCCTGGTCCCGCGTGTCGATGTTTTTCACGAAATCTTGCCGGATTGCAGGGGGCTGATCGAGTCGGTGGCCATGGACGGCGGAAGTCGTCATAATCCCTTTTTTCTTGGGCGGAAACTCAAGGAAACCGTCAAAGGCCCAATCCATCTTGCTCCGGGTTTGGACTCATCCCATCGCCCCTCCATGTCGGTTAGTTTTTAGAGCAAAAATCGGCTTTGCACGTAAACTTGTTGTCGGACTGTTGCTGGTGGTCGAATTGCGATGGGGGTAGTTGGATGACATGATAAGTGAGTGCTTGGGTGATCCAGAATATGGAGGGTAAAAGGGGGGTGATGGTGGTTTATGGCGGCGGGGAATCCTTCCGGGGGGGAAAAAGTAAGTTTCCGGCCGGGTAATCCCGGGCAGGGACTACAACCCGATTGCTGTGTCGGGGTCTTTTCCCAGGCAGCGGTGTAGCCGGTTGAGATGGTGGAGGGTTTAGATCCCATGAAAGGAAAATTTTTAAGGGCCTTTTTCCTTCGAGGCCCCGTGCTGGCGGCCTGAGGTTCCGGGGCCCTGGAGGGGGGGGGTCGATTGGGGGGTTTGCGGGAAATACTTCCGTCGGGCAGGAATTAAAGGGTTTTACAACCAGTCACACGATAGTGGAGAAATAATAATTCTTATTGATTGATTGGAGGATGGAAATAATAAAATCTAGCCCCTTTTTTATAATACTAGAATACTATACCCCTAACTTATTAATAAGAAAAATAAGAATAAAAGATTTGGTAATCAAAAGAAACTAAATAAATGGGTATCCATGATATGGGATCGACAACCCACCAATGCTTACCCAAAACGTCCTTGCTCGACTCCTCGTATCTTCCCCAAAAGTTGGCAATTAACCCTGAAATTTAAATAAATGCCATTACTTTCGTAATTAATGTTCTCAAATTAAATATTCCGGACTTAGGGTGATTTTACCAATTTAATTTTTTTGGAATAAGTCCCGAATAAATCAATTATTATCAGCCCAAGATCTTTATAAATTAAATTTCTTTTTATTAATCTGGCCCAGAAATTTAAAATTGGGCCCCAAAAAGTTGGAAGCCCAAAATTGAATTAAAACTCCCTTTTAAATAATCAATGGGGAAATCCATACTTCGGCCACCATAAAATTTTTAGCAGAAAAAACTCGGTGCATTCATTATACCCGGTTCAACTCTAATTTTTTTTGACTTTTATGACCTTGTAATTGGCTGCATAAAAATTCCCACCCTTTTTTTCACTCCTTTCCCCTGCCAACCTCCCAACAAATACCTTTTTTTTCCATTTTCCCTTTCCCCTTTCCCTTGTCACGAAAATTCGCACCTCGAAGAAATTTCTGGCCGATGCAGTGATGACGAGGAATTTTTGAGTCGTGTCATGACTTTTTTTTTGTTATCGCTTTTGTTTTTTTGGATTTTCAAAAAAAAATAGATTTTGAAAATTTTTAGTGAAACTATCGATTCTACATACATTTGTTTAGTTTCGAAAAAAAATTTGGAAAATTTTAATAGGATATGAAGAAAAAATATCAGATATGTATTAGTGGGGCATACTATGATAAATTAGAATGTGTATAAAGATAAATTAAATCATACAGTATATAAAATTATCCCCAATAGGTCAATTGGATATAAGAGTTAGTTAAATAATTCGATTAAAATTCCAAATTTAATCTAGGGTCAAAGATCAGTTAAAGTCATTTATTGTATTAAATTAGTCAAATAATCGATTGAGTTATTGAATTAAGTATAGGACATTTTTAAAGTCAATTACCAGTTAAATCTAAATTTTTGTTGCATTAATCTTATCATTCAATAACTGGTTTAATTGAGTAATATTTGTTGCATTAATCTACATTCAATTAACTGGTTTAATTGAATAATATATCAAACTATTAGATCATATGAAAAAAAAATCAAACTCCCCAATTAGTTTTGGGGAAATTTTGGGTATGATTTAGTTAAATCATTAAATTTAAAAATCCCAAATTTAATATAGAATCAAGTATCAATTAAAATCATTAATTGTATCAAAAAAATTTTCCCTTTCGATTGAGTTATTGAATTGAGTGTAAAATAAATTGAAAAGCCAAGTACTCGTATAAATCTAAAAATTGAATTATTAGTCTAATTAAAATTCAATATCAAACTAGATATCCGATGATACATATCCAATTGAATCAAGTGTAAATTATTCTCAGTTAGTCAATTGGATATATATCAATCTAGATATCCCGAATTTATACTAGGATCAAAGATCAATTTAAATTATTAATTATATAAAAAAGTCTAATATCCAATTAAGTCATTTAAATCGTTGCATTAATCTTAACATTCAAAATGATTAGTTAATTGAATAATGATCAAACTAGACATCCTATTGTATCCATTAGATATAAGATAAATTAAATCAAATAAATAACTATCCAAATTAGTCAAAAATGGATATTAATATTTAGCTAAAAATTATTATTAGCTTTGTTAGTTTTGTTTTATATATTTAGTTTGATTCAATACGTTTTTAAAAAATTATTGATATTTTAATTTTTTTAAAATTTTTGTAAATCAAAGTTCAATTTTAATTTTAATTTTAATTTTATCCCAAATTTAATCCAAGTGTAAATTATTCTCTGTTATCAATTGGAATTTATTTATTAAATTATTCCCTTGAATTTAAAATCCCGATTCTATACTAGGATCAAATCAATTTAAATTAGTAATTTATCAAAATGATCAATATCCAATTAAGTCATTTAAATTGTTGCATTAATCTTACCATTCAAATTGATTAGTTAATTAATCTGATCAAACTAGACATCCTATTCACCTATTTTATCCATTAGATATAAGATAAATTAAATCAAATATATAACTATCCAAATTATCAAAATGGATATTAATAATTACTAAATTATTTTTAGCGTTAGTTTTGTAATATATATTTAGTTTGATTCTAATATGTTTCAAAAAATTATTGATATTTTAATTTTATAAAATTCTTGAAAATCAAAGTTCAATTTATCCGTTTTCTCTATAACTACAAAAAAAAAAAAAGAATAAAAAATCAAAACTAAAAATCCTAATAACACTTTAAAATATATTAAAATCAAACTAAATATATAAAATAAAGCAAAAGGTTTTAACGATGCATCAAGCGAGGGTGATACTCATACAAATTGCTCACATAGAGTATATAGAATATCATTTCTTTTGATTAATTAAATCAAAGATCAAACTAGATGTCAGTTGGAGTGTTATATTGCTAAATCAGGTATTGTCAATTTAAAGTATTTTTAAAATCCTCAAATATTCAATTTAATTTCATAACAATCGAAGTTCTAAATTAATTAATAATTTCTCAATCGAATTATAAATCAAATATCCAACTTCTAAATCATGACAAAGTCCATCAATTTCACGAGATTGACTACACCTCCAATTTTAATCTCCGTGAATCTAAAACCAATTCCTTCTTTTATTAGGTGTGAATGCATAGTAAAACCCATTAATGCACATATGAGAGTATTTCAAGTTGTGAATTATAGCCATTAAAATTCCTAATTGGTACTATTAAGAATCCCATCTTTGTAATTATAAGACGACTCAAATGTAAATTAAGAATACTATCTGTATTTTCGATTGCTTTAGTTTATCATTTTAGTTATGAACGATTTTCTTTGTTGGTATATGTTAATATACTATTGTACCATAGTTAAGCATTATATTTATATACATATTTTTAATTTATAAATAGATTTCTTAATTCTGTAATTTAATTTCATGGTATTTATTAATATTACAAATATTTAGGAGAAAATTCGTCAAATAATTTAGGATTATTGTTCTTAGTCATGTTGTTGTACACAGGAGCTTACTAATTTCATGGAACAAATTTCATTAAAATATTACTGTATGATACATTAGGACTATATGATAAATAACATTAATCGATTAGGCATTTAAAAAGAACTCGATTAATTAGTGTTTGTTTTGATTCAAATTCCAATTAAAGGCTATTAAATAGGAAGTTGTTGTTAATGCTAACTTTATTTCAAATTTTGAAATAGTATCGATTCCTCCGATTGAAATTTTGAGATGAGAATTAATAACCAAAAAATAAGGCAAAGGATACATAAGTAATTTTAAGCCATCCACTAACTATAACTAATATTTTATTGATTAATGTACACTTAAATTTACTAATTTAACTTTATGTGGACGGCTATAATGTGGCCATTTAGCATCATTCTAATCAATAACAGTATCAATCATCTCCCTTCTATGATTACCAAATTATTGAAGAATAGACTGTGGTTGGATATTACCTAGTTAGCAATTTCTCCTATGATTGCTTGTTTCTCACTTGAACCTATTGTTATGGTTTGTGTTATTGTGTATGTAACTTCTTGTGATAGTAGATTGTGTGAGATTGTGATTTGTGAGTGATGGAAAAAGTCGAGTAGTGTATAATTAAAATAATGTGGAAAGTAAATGACAATAATTGGGATTTATGTGGATTAAATGGCTTAATTGCCAATTATGGAAATTAAATTGGTATTGACTGTGTGGTTAAATTACAGGATTAAAAGCAGATTCAGAATTCTGCTTTGGATCGATTCTGGCTCTGGATCGGAGAGGTTCAGAAAAGAATATTTAGGTTTAAGGATTTTAACTGTGTTCCATCTGTCTTAATTGTTTAGGACCAAATTATAATTTAATTGTTGTAATTAAATCAGGCCCAGAGACTTATAGAATTAATTAATTCTTGGACTTTTATGCTTGGGAAGGAAGGCCCAAGTGTAATTACTCACGTTATATTCTTTTTATATTAAAGTCCAAATTTCATCGCCTCTTTCCCGTACAAACTAAATCGCACGAAGTTAATTACTTGAGTATTAATTTTAAAAAACATAATCACGTGCCAAAATGCACTTCCACTTGAGATTCAATAACTATATCAACTTCTCCCACATCATCGATAAGTCAAGTCATCTCCAATTGCATCTCATGTTGAAAGTGATAAACTGACACTTATCAAACATGAAAGACACACAAATGAAAGGGAAAACTCCAGCTCAGCTCTCTCTTACTTCAACACTCACCACTTGAATCTGTTGAGACTGATTGGATTTTCTCGGAGCAGTCGGGGAAGCATCTGAATTGGGAGAATCAGTACAACATAGCCCTCGGTACAGCGAGAGGATCACGTACCTCCATGAGGAATGCCGGGATTGCATCGTTCACTGCGATATCAAGCCGGAGAACATCCTCTTAGACGAGAACTACTCGCAAAGGTTTCTGATTTCGGCCTTGCAAAGCTCGTTAACCCAAAGGATCACCGGTATAGAGCCCTAACTAGCGTGAGAGGCACGCGAGGCTACTTGGCTCAGAGTGGCTCGCCAACCTCACCGGGAATGGTGTTTGAAATGGAATAGGACTGGAACAATTAAATCAGGGAAAAGAAGGCATTGTAATTATCGTTATACAGCTATATATGTGTAGTTCTTTTTTTTCTTGAATAAGTTTGTCATATTGTGTAACATAAGACTATTATTATTATTATTATTATTATTATTATTATTATTATTATTACTAGTCTTATCACCGTGCGATGCTCGGCCAAATTTTTTCCCAACTACACATTCTCAATATATCGATATAAATGAGAAATAATAAAAATAATTTATTATAATAATAAAGCTGTTCAAAAACGTATAATACTACTGGCTATAAGTCTCATGTTTTAGTATTTAACTTTTGTTAACCCTCTGCCCTACTCAAATATCTTTTATAATTATATTTAAATTATTTAATTGAATATAATCATTATATTAATAATCTTTTTCTTCTCATCCATAATATTAAATCATACATATATACACCATGAAGTAAATGTAGCAATTGTAACAGTCATACAATCATACATAATTACAAATATACTACATCCCTATACTAGTACGTACTCCTACTATTAAAAGGATTATTCGTTGAAGTATTATTCAGCCGTTAACTTTGACATTCTCATTAAAATATTTTGTTGCATGCTCCCAAGTCCAATAACAATTCATTGTCTACTATTTCCAATTTTCAGTCTGCCCTATTCATCTCTATCTTTTTAATTATATTATAATTAATGTATGAACAGATTTTTTCATCTTTCTATGATAATATACTTTGGCAAGCCAAATGCATTATTAATGCTAGCTTGCCGTACTAATTTTTCTTCTACAACTAATTTCAAATATTAATTGATATTAACAGATATTTTTCCATGTAATCTGCGTTAGGAGGATGGACTTATTATTAATGCTAATTTGCCAACATATAAGTATAAATAAAATAGTTCATAGTATATATTCATTTGAAATTTTTGTTTCCAGCACTTCAATATTAAACTTACATATCAGTTATCACATTTAGTGGAATTCATTTAATAAATTTCGTTACTCCTGCCCCTATTTAACTCTTTAAACATTATGAAATAGAACATTGACCTATTAACAAATCTATTTCATATTCAAATAAGACTTTGGGAAGACAAATCGATAATTACCACCACCTGCAGCTTTTTTTTTTATGTAAAAGCAGATTTTTGTTTTTGTTTTTAAATTAAATATGTCTTTTGTAGCTTCTTTTCACGATATACCATGTATTATTAATAGGTTCGGTTTCCTACGTGGTGTAATGAATTTTTTAATCTATGCTTGAGTTTAGGAAATCATACAGTGCATTCTCAGAAAAGTATAACCAAAGTTTTCCTGCATTTTACCCTCTCTCTCAATAAATTTTAGTCACTTCTTTTTTTATTTATTTTTAAAAAATTATAATAAATCTATATTATTCTAACTTTTATTATATTCCTCATCCAGATAATTTTCCATTCTTTTACACTCGTTTGTAAAAATAATAATAAATAGGTAAAGTATAGATAAAGTAAAATAAGAGAAAGAATAAGTAGGTAAGACTATTCTCTACATTATTCTCTTTTGTATTTTACTTTCTCTCACTTTAACTATTTATTATTATTTTTGCAAAATGGTGAAAAAGTAACTAGAGCAATTATCTCAGGAGAGTCTATTTATTCTCTTATAATTATTTATTAAGATTTTTCAAAAATGAGTGTAAAGAAGTATCCTCAATGACAATCATATTATTTTTAACACAACTATCCTTTTCTATAGATTATAAGATAAGAAAAGAGAAAGAAAGATGAATAGTCATGACATACGTTTAAAATCAAGATAATAATTACACAAGTTCCCATCATTCGGTAACCAAAACCCCTCCATCCCTCCCTAACCTCGTTTTATGCCATTTGGTTGCTGCTCGATGCTCAATCAAGCTAATGACCATTGAGGTCGAGCATTGATCTGACAATTGCAAATTTTGCATCTCGGAATATTGAGCATTGAACTATTACTTGACAAAAGATGCTCAGTCGTGCTTACCGAGTATGCTCAATCAAGCGTTTAAGATCGAACTTCGTGCTTACCGAGTATACTCATACAACGTTTCAATATTCAAATTTAAAATACCAAAAAAAAATATTGCTACTATAAAAAGTGAGAGAAGAAGCCCTAATTCTTATTCACACAACGCAACCTTCTTCCACCATGTTTAATTTAAAACCCATTCCATTTCCACCATAACGGAGCGAAATTTCTTAAAAAACCTACCATCAAATCTCACCACCAACATCCTCTCACGCCTCCCTCCCCGGGACCATTTCAATCACCCAAATCGTCTGCAAACCATGCTCTATCTCCTCCAATCTGCCGATTTCGCCAAATCCAAAATCAAAACCCCACCCGCCCTAGCTCCAATTGAATCCCTTGAGAACTCAACTCACTGCACCGTTTTCCAATTCAAAGACGAAGGCAAGCCGATGTCGAGAGCCCCCGCTTCCGCCAATGGCCGATTCAAATCCCTCTGGAAACAAAATCACAAGATGCCGAGCTTAGGAGACCAATGGATTGCTCCTTGTACAGACCTCGTCAAAGCGTCTATTTGTATATGCAACCCGATCACTCTGAATATATTAATCTCTTTATCCCTGCTGAATACGTGTCAGCGGCTTATTTTTGAGTTTGGTTTTGGGGTGAGCAAAAGATGCTGAGCCTCTCCCGGATATTGAGTCCGAGGAAGTTCTGTCATATATCCAAGCTATAGGCTTCAGTGGTTACTAAATCACAGTGAACAAGAGGTGCCTGTTATCGCAGCAAGGGAGTTTTTTTCCACTTTCCGATTCAAAGCCACGATGGATCCAGACTCCGACTCTATTCCCGCTTGTTCAACATGGAGCATTTGATGAGTATAAGAGAATGGTCCCTCAGAATGGGGTTGTTCGCGAGGAGGACGAAGAGGGATCTGGAATGAATGAGAGGATGATTGGCGCTCCGAGGAACACTCCTGGCTTTGCGCCGCAGTCTGCATGGGGCGAACACATCAGAAGAGTGGCACTTTCAAGACTAGTGCTTCTAAGGGCTTCCACATCACAAACCACCTCCTTAGATTTGACCAGGAGTTCCCGGGTACAACCTAATGAGTTCTGCCAGCTCTGCTCTCACCACCACCGAACTCTACTTGCTTGTGTATGTGAAGAATACTAAAGTCCACCCCGGGTATTGGTTGGCATATGCTTGACTCAATGACTTCCAATCCGTCCCGCCATTTATATACTGCACCTTCTTGGCCTACTCAGCCCTTCCATCATGAAGATTGCCAAGGCTGGCCCTGTGCTATGTGTGACGCTCAGAGCTATTGCGTGGAGTACTTCTTCAACAAGAACCTCTTGTACATGGATGGGGAGGTCACTTGTTTCCGAGTGGCGACAGATGGTGTGCTGACGGACCCTGAAGGAGTGGAAGTCCCAAACACCCCGTGGATAGTCAAAGCAGGAGGGAAATGCTGGAAGAAGAAAGGATATCGGGGAAGTAAGAATGGAAATTCAGGCTTTAAAGGGGGAGCATGACAAATGGCGACAGATCGTCTGCTCGAACGATGGATGGCTGATGCGAGAGGCATGAAAAGATGGCGGAGTGGTTGGAGAATTCCTTTGGGCCGGCAACCGGACCGTTTAACTTGTTTGGAAGTCCATCCGTCCGAAGCCAACATCCGTCTCCAAGCCTCCCCCATGTCGTGAAAAAGCCTTTACCAAGCCCCGTGCCGAGAGGAAGAGGACCGCGTCCCGGGGAGAAAGAAGATCAAGGACAACCGCCCAGGCCACCTCCTAAGGGGCCAGGGCTCGTAATTAACCCCTGAGTGACAAGTAATTTTAATTTTAGTTATCTTTTTGTTTAACCATGTTTATTCCTGTTTTTTTTTAAATATGTTTGTTATATGTGCCTTCTCCACTTAGCCCAATGCTTGGTCTAAGTGTAGAAGCTTGTTGTGATAACATGTTTTTGTTTCGTGATTGTTTTCTCCCACTTAGCCCAAGCGGTCTAAGCGTGAGAAGTTTGGTATGTATATATTTCATTTGTGTTTTAAGTCTCTTGGATGGCATGATTGTGTGATGTTTCGGATTGGTATATTTGTTACCAAATACCTTTTCCACCATGACACTGTGGGAACGCAGGTAAGGGGGGGGAAAAATTAGTTAAGATAAGCATGGTAAAATTTTTCCCAGTCTAGTATAATAAGTATGAAGCGGGTATAATTTTCCCGTCTAGGAGTTTTTTTTTTTTTTGGGAGTGGTTTTTTTTTTTTGGATTTTGTGTTAAGTATAACGGTAAAAAAAAAAAGAAGTTCCCCTTAGGTGATCAAAGAAAAGATCATTAATTTGTGGACCTCTTTCCTTAAAAAACCAAAAGCGTTTGGGAAAATAAGGAAGATAAAAAAGGCCTTAGTTTTAACTAGTTGTGAAGCCCTCTAAATAAGTGATTTAAAAAGCCTAAAGTAAAACCCTTTCTCTAATAGAATGGGAGAACTCATGATGCTTGGGGGAAAATAAAAGGGAAAAAGGACTAAAGGCAGCTTAAAATTCTTTGAAACGATAAACCCCCATTGTAAGGGCCCCATAGTTGACCAAGTTGAACCTAAAGTAAAATTGATCTTTCTTTTGACACCCCACCTTCATTCCATGTGAACAAGGGACGGGTGGGGGGAACTCATCAAATGGGGTAGGGGTTAGGTTAAAACGGGAAAAAAAAAAAACTATATATATAGCTAGAAAATCGGCAAATTACTTTAACCCGGGAAAAAAATAGAAAGAAAAAAAAAAAAATGGGGGGAAAATTTTGGTCCCAAAAAAAAAATAAAAAGAAAAAATGAAAAAAGTCAAGGGGAAAAAAAATTATAACGCCCGAGAAAATTAGAAAGTAAAAAGAGTAAAAGAAAGTTAAAAAAAATGGTGGGGGGCTAAGATGCAAGGGAAAAGCCTGGGTTTGGGAATGCGGCTTTTTAAACGGGGGGGTTGTTCCAACTTTTTTCCCTAAGTTCACATGTCCTTCGCAATTTTTGAACTTGCCCCTTAGGGTTTCATACATACATTACAATCCCGGGTTTAAACCCTAAAAAAGACCTTAAGGAGCTTTTATGTGTCAAAAAAACTGGGCATCATGGATGGAAAAAGTATAAAGAGGGGGTCCTAACGTTTGGTGAGGAAACGGGGAGAGAATCCAAAAACGTAGTAAAACTAGAGGCCATCTATACAAACCGACAAACTGCCCGGTAGATGAAGGGAAAGGGAGGAATCTTAGCTGTAGAAAATTTGAGGACCTTAAGCTTGTGGGACGACTACTAAAAATAAGCTAGTCTATACATATGTGTTTGTCTATGTTTTCTCTTTTACGTGTCTATGTGTTTTAAGTCTTTTTGTGTCTAGGTCTAGGTCTTTCTCGTTTTCCTAAGTCTAGTAAATAATAACCATGACTGAAATTTGCCTTATCTCTTGTCTTTCATACTTGAGGACAAGTATAGGTTAAGTGTGAGCAGTTTGATAAGGCCAATTTCATGCATCGGTTATTGGGGTAAATTCAATAATTTCCTGGTCTAACACATGTTTTAAGTTAGGTTGTGTAGACAAAATCTCCAGGCCGAGGAGATAAGAGAAGGAATTTACCGGGCGAAGGGAAGAAGCGAAAAAAGAGCAAAAGAGCAACAATTCACAAGACGGAGGGAGCTTCGAAGACAATGGGCAAAATAGAGAATACAAGGAAGGATCTAGAAGTCGTCTGTCTATAAATACTGGAAGCGCATACAAAATTATCATCACTCTTTTCACGCTCCAGCTCGTAGTTCCTAGCTCACTTCTTCAAATTTCTCTACACACACTGCACCATGGGGTAATTTCCTGGGAGGTTCATGTCTTGATAGCTAGTTTCAGTGTGTACCACCGTCCTCACGTAGGGCGAAGAAACAATCACTTTTAATTTCTATTTGCTGCTTTTGAGCCGAGTCTTCGCTATTCGAAGCTCGGCGATCGTTTCATCGTTGTGAAATTCTGGATACTTCAGCTATGGAAGTTTATTTTCTGTTTTCGATTTCGATTCATGTTGATCTCAGTTCTTTGTTTACTTTGGATGCTTTTCGCACTTGATCTGTTGGGTTGAAGTTAAATTGTTGTTGGATTGTGGTGAATTGTTTGGATCGGAGTGATCAGAGACGGAATTGCTGTTGTTTGTAGGGGATTGCTTGGATCCGAAGCGGATGAAGCATCCGATGTTTAGATCTGTTGAAATTCTGCATGGGTATTGAAGTATAACTACTATTTTTTCATTTACCTCGTCTAGTGATAGTAGATCTGTTTTGATTTTTCATTTAATCGTAATTTGATCGTTTGATTCAACATGCTCTGTTCCGATTCGATGTATTACTCTTTTTTGCATATGTGATCATGGATCGTTGGAAGGGATGAAGTTAGTTGTTACTTAGAACCAGATTTGCCTTGTCGCAGTTTTATTTCCGTACTATTTCTGTTTTAGGAAAATGGTCCCCACTGCATGCATTCCCCTGTTTAGTAGTTTTTAAGAAATCGTTTCACTAAGTCTAGTAAAATTTAGTTGTTCAATTTCATTATCTATCCGATCTTTGTTCCATCGTGAATGTTTGCATCATGTTTTCTGTTTCCTAGGTCTAGCTGTTAGATTAGTTCGTTCATATTTCCAGAGCCTAGTAATTAAAGTCTCGACCCAAATTTGTGTGGCAGCAGCCAACCCTTTCCCAAGTCCTCTTAACTCTCACTCGCGTCCTATTCCTCTCTGTGGGATCGACCCTTTACTTCTCTATACTAATTGCTAGTATAGTTGGTTGAGGTATTTTTATTGATAGCAGGATGAAGGTGAGTCCGACGACTGTAGTCATCTCGGTTATCGAGTTCCTAGACCTCGCAATCTAGTGAATTCCCTTGACCTAAGGATTATGAATTAATTGACATGTACTGTGCTCTCAGCTTGTCCCTGAAAGTATATAGAGTAGATCTAGTATAGCTAAAGGTCAGTACCGGATATCGATCACGGAGAAAACAATCACAAACTGGCTACCTTCTACTAAAACTCAATTACTATTCGGAAAACCGAAAGTTTTGGAGATTTTTGAAAACAAAGAACAATTAAAAGCAATAAACAACTAATTGCAAATAAATCGCAGAGATAAAGTATGAGAGATAAGGGAAACTTAGGGATGTGTGTTCACAGTTATGGTTATACAAATTCCAACTACAATACCCTAGCACAATTAGTAATTTGATAGGACGAGTCACATAAATTATGCTCATGCGATGCAAACGTAGATTACTAACACTGGGGTTGTTAATCCTAGATATGTCACTCCTAAAAGCTCCTAAGACCTTTGAAAAGTCCTCACTCTCAATAAACAGTGCCGTTTTAAGGGAAGCTAATTGTAGTGTCTACTAAGTGGATCCAACTCGCCAACCTCCTCTCACGATTATGTATCAAGTTATATTAAATCATCATAGATTGTTTCACTCAATCAAGAAGCATTATCCAATTACTTTGGGTAGAAACGAAGTAAAAACAAATGGATATTAAATAGAGAACGAAATTGTATAACCAAAGTTGTTACTAACACATCCCTAGAATCCTATGAGTTTTGTTACACATAATTGAATAAGCTAAAAACATAGACTGAAGGGAGAACAATGAAAACATAAGAACTAAAACAATAGAACCCAAAGGTTGAATCATTGTAGCTGTGATGATCTTCTCTTGAATCCTTCTTCAACTCCTTGCACAATGAAGAACTATTAGTTTTAAACTCTGGAAATATTTGGCAAAAAGAGGATCTAGATGAAGGATTAGGGTTGGAGGAGGAGTCCTGGGGCTCCCCAAATTTTGAAGGCTATGAATTGGTTGAATATTATGAATTAGGTTATGAGATATATATAGGCTTGAAAAAGGTTTAAACATGGTAAAAGGTGTCCTCCAAGTAATAGGAAAGATAGAAATTTCGTGCTCCATAGGTTAAGGAAAAGATTTGGCTTAACAAGGTAATAGTTTCTTTCCTTCATTGAATTTCCGCCTAAATTTGGCAACTTTGCGCGATTTTGGTAGAGTGGCCATAACTTTCTCCACAGAACTCCGATTGAGATTATCTTGATACCAACGCGAAGCTCTTTCAAAGACAAAGAGAATGATATGTAGAACGCCCACATGCAGCGAGAGCTTTATTGCTCTTTGGAACAAGTGAAGCTCGTGGAGGTGGAGAATAAGAAGAAGAGGAGGTCCAGACGTTCATCGAGTTCGATTGTTGAAAGTTCGTATATTTGCAGGGTAATACCATGTCCTACTGATTTTGCCACGTGGATGATAATATGGCAACTGTAAAGGGTGTGTTTGGGAACATGGAATTGGAGGTGTAGAATTGGAATTGGAACCTTCAATTCCAAATCCAATGTTTGGCACCACAAAAATGTTTGGATTTGGAATTGAATTGCAATTCCAAATCTTCCAATTTCACAATTCTAATTCCATGAAATCACAAAAGAATTCTAATTCCAATTCCATAAATTCCATGTAAAAACGGGTTGGAATTAAAAAAAACGCGGACCCTAAACCGGGTCAAAATAGAAACGGGTCATATAAAAACTGAAATACGCAGCACTTTTTCGTTTCTCCCTCCTCGCGTCTTTTTCCTCTCTCCGGCTCTTCGCGTGCCCTAGCTCTTTCTCTCTGCAATTGCGCCGTGCCGTGCCCTAGCCGCTTCATCTGTGTGATCGATTGATGGATAATCAGGTGAAGAATCAAATTCCTTATCATCAATTTGATTAGTTTTGTTTCTGCAGATTAGTTAATGCAACATGTGTCATGTGTATAAGATATGATGTGTAGAAAGTTGAGTGTTTGTTTCTTTAGGTGTTATTGTAGAGAAGTGTATCATTCTAGTGGAATGCTAAGTAACCTGAGCTCTAGCTGGACATCTAAACCTCCTTTGGCTATTAAATACCTGTTGGATCCCAGTTCAATCGAGCAGTCAGGTGATTCCAAGAGTCTTTGCTCCACATTGGAACGGCTCTTGGCGTGGGAGAAGAAACTGTATCAAGAAGTGAAGGTATGGATCTAGAATTTTCAACTTTATTATTTTAGTTCTCTTACATGGCCATAGTTGATAATTGTGAGTAAAGATGTGTTTTTTCTTGGAGTCATTTCGCGATCGAAACTGTTTTTGAAGATGAGGGCACATTGCATATGCTTGTGAGTTGGGTGTTGGTTGCACCTTTCTGTTATTTGCGCCTTTCTTGTTGAGTCATTTGCGCCTTTCTCCATCCTGTTATTTGCTATCTTTGCTCTAATGGAAACTCAAATATTGCATCCTGCCCTTTCTTGTTTGTTGTAGATGGCTGCTGAGTCACAAGCATTGAAAGAGAAATCAAAATATTTGACGTGGACTCCCGAGATGGATAAAATTCTTGGAGCCAGCTTTATAGAGCAAATTAATCAAGGAAACAAGCTTGATGGCAAATCAGCTTGGAAGTCTACCGCTTGGACAGCTGCCATAAATGCACTTCGGGTGAATCTAAACGTGAAGGTTGATAAGCAAAATATTCAAGCTCGTTTAAAGACTTGGGAGAAACACCATGATATCTTGCATCCAGTGTTGATGTCATGCAATTCTGGCAGTCCAATCACATGGGATAACACAACGGGTAGAATTGTGGTTCATGATGAAAACGTGTGGAATGAACGACTAAAGGTAATTTATTTCTGTATATTCTTGTCTTTATGCTTTTATAAGAGATTATTGTCTTTAAGCTTTAAATAGTTGCTGCCTTCTCATTTCCAAAAATGCACTGTAACAATTGTTACATTTATCCATACACTTGGTTTTCCTGTACATAATTATTGTGTTAAGGCAAGCTGACATGAGCATGAGTGAGAGAGAGAGAGAGAGGTTCTAACCTCACAGCTTGATTCCCTTTGGTTGCAGTAGAGCAGGCCAAGTGATATATTTGTAGAAAATTTCTTTCGGTCATTGCCTTTTTGTCAAATATGGCATCTGATAAAAGAAACAATTGTTGCTCCCTCACATATATATGCTCCAACTGAATCTGTATCAGTTAACTGCAGACATGGTTAACAATGTCTTCAGTTGTTGGATCATAGCTTAAGCTTTTTGTCCAAACACACCAGTTTCCTATACCATTTAATTCCCTCCTTGTTGAATTTATTGACAATTAACTAGGAAAAGCAGAATGAAGATGATAGAGTCCAAGTAAGATATGATGGTAATGTTTCCAGATTGGAATGGAATCTTCTGATTAATTTTGAGCTTGGCAAAACTGTGGGTGATCATAGATTCACAGTGATCGATCACTCTCAGTTGAATATTAATATACATTGTATTGGTTTCCCCCATGGACAGGATCAGGAATGGAAATTCTGTATTGGGAGGTTTTGGTGTATGTGAAGTTAATTGTGGTTGTTATTGTTTTGTAGGCAAATCCAAAAATTGCACCTTATAGGAAACGAATTGCTATAGAGAATTGGGATGATATTTGTGCTCTTTTCTCTCAAGATCGTGCTGATGGTCAAGGTTCGAAAACATTTCAAGAAAATACTAATGAGGAGGTTGACATTGAGGTTGATTCTGCTACCGTTGGAGAATCACTCGATATGAGTGTTGAAGAAGCTAATGCTATGGCAGATTTGGTGGCCCGAAAAAAACGAAAGGAGACAACATCTTCCTCAAGTTCTCTAGGATCAAAGAAGAAAGCGTCATCGACTAAGGTCATATCTGATTGTGTGCAACGGATGAGTACTGATTTTAGTGACTATCTAATGGTGGAAAAGAATAAGTCTGAGCTTGTTGTGGAGCAGAAAAAGCTTGATATAGAGCAGAAAAAGCTTCTTATAGAAGAGAAGAAGCTTATTATAGAAAAGCAAAAAAAGATGAACCCTCAAGAAATATTAGCCGAGTTGAAGACAATTGTTTTGGATGAGACGCAGTTGATCAAGGCTCTCGATTTGATGATGCACGATGGCATATTATTCGATACATTTGTGGGTATACCGGTAGAGTTGAAGTACAGGTGGCTTAAAGCACAACTTGATAAGTGACTTCAATTTGAACTTTATTTGAATTTAATATGTTGTATTTAATCTAGGAGACTTTGTCTATGAAGAATAGTACCTTTGAATGTGTTGTTGAAACCTTAGTAGTAGGAGTACCTCTTTTTATTGTTGTTCTTTTACCACTCAATAGTACCTCTTTTTATTGTACCTCTTTTTATTCCATGATTTTTAGATTCCTATATTTATATATAGTATCTTAGATTACAAAATTAATCATTTTGCTTCGATTATTATATATAGTATTACGTACTGATATTATTTATATTTAGCTTTAGAAGATAAGAAAAAAAAATGATCTATTAATTTAATTTATGCGTATGATACTATAATATATGGATCTAAGTGAATGTGATAGTAATTATCAAAAGATAGTGAATGTTATTTAAAAAATATTCATATCAATTCCAAATTTATGTCAATTTTAAGTAACCAAACAATGGATTTGGAATTATAATATAATTCTACATTAATTCCGTAATAATACCAAACAATGGATTTGGAATTGAATTGGAATTCAATTCCATTCAATTCAATTCCATAGAATTTCAATTCCAATTCAATTCCAATTCCGTGTTCCAAACGCACCCTTAGTGTATTTACCGGCAAATAACTCCTTATTTAATAGTACTATTACGAAATATTCATTGTTGTTTCATATCTTGTACATTGTATAGGCAAAAAAGTAATGACGTCCAAACAACCTAACGAAATGTATTAAAATGAAACGTAAATGAAGCCCGTTGTATTATTTATGAAAACTTCACACTTTTTGTAACAATATCAAATAACGAAGAAATAATTAATCATATGAATGGTGTAAATACCCCTCAATTTTCTTGTTTGATGATAGTGATAGTATTGGTCTGTCGGAAGTAAGTCAGTCTGTCATCAATTTCTGAACTTCTGGAAACATGGTTGTTACAAAACATTTGAGCCAAAATCTGTGCATGTTATTACACAAAAAGCTTGATCAGCCTTCAGAGAAGAAACGAGAGAGGTTGGGATCGTCTGACATCAATGATTCCCACAATTCTGGGTTCAACTTAGGCACAGCCAAATCCACATCCACAGGAAGTCTGTTCATCAATCTTGGGCACTCTGTTATGGAGATAACTTGAATGGAGTTGCAAATGATGGTTGTTCCCTTGCATAGGCTCTTCAGTTTCGGAAACTCTTCCAAATCCAACCGTTTTAATTTGGGGAGGGCGAGGGAACGTTTCCCTTCATCATCGAACACATCTATTTCTCCACACTTTGTCACATGAATCCATTCAAGGTTGGGAACTCCTGATAGTAGTATCCCCACCTTCCTCAGTCTTGGCAGATCTTGTAACGATAAGGTTTTTAATTTAGGAAGGCTGAGGGAACTTGTTCCTTCATCTCCGAATATCTCTTCTATTTCTTTACACCAGCTGATACGAATTTCTTCGAGGTTGGGAAATCTTGATTGTATCCCCACCTTTCTCAGTCTTGGCAGCTTTTCTAACCATAAGGTTTTTAATTTATGGAGGGTGAGGGAAGTTGTTCCTTCATGTTCGAATATCTCTTCTGTTTCTTTACACCGGCTTATATCAAT